>NC_056745.1:608140087-608337587 GCF_019279795.1 Protopterus annectens
AGAGCACTGCTCTCATCTCTAGAACACTGATATGCAAACTGGCCTCTTCAGGGGACCAAGTGCCTTGGACTGTTTTCCCCAGGTAATGCCCCCCCAACTGGGAAGCGTCCGTGGTCACTATGGCCTTGGGCTGAGGGGGAATGAATGGACAGCCTTGTACAACCTGCTCTGACCAAATCCACCACCTGAGATCTCACTTGCAAATCTAAGTAATATGTATCAGGGTTGACATAGGTTGATAAAGTATCGACCATTGCATGACTAGCATCTACTGTAAAATCCTCACGTAAAATATTGCTAATGGTACTAGAGTTGTCACCGCTGCCATAGATCCCAGAGCCTGAAGGACTAAGCGGGCAGATTATCTTTCTGACCTGTGTCCTTAAGATCTGAACACTTACAGAAGGCATTGAAGCTATCACTGACTTTCTGTTCAACAATGCTCCTATAAATTCCAAATTTTGAGTAAGTTCTAAAAGAGACTGTGTAGTTTATGGTTATCCCTAGATAGGAGCATACCTTAATAACATGATCTCTTGCCTCTATTACTTGATACCTGGTCGGGGAGGTAATGAGCCAGTCGTCTAAATATGGAAACACCCAGAATCATTGCAGTCTCAAGTAAGCTGCTACTACGGACATGCATTTGGTGATCACCCAGGGGGCTGTGGCGAGACCAAAGGGCAGAGCTCTGAATTGGAATTGACTGGCTCCCAGCTAGAAGCGTACGTACCTTCTGGACTTCCTTTTTATCTTTATGTGATAGTATGTATCCTGAAGGGCCATCGAGCACATCCAATCATCCCTTCCCAGAAATGGGAGTATGGACTGAACTGTGACCATCCAAAACTTCGTGCATCAAACTAATTTGTTCAAGTTACTGAGATCCAGGATTGGTCTCCAGTCCCCTGTTTTCTCTGGCACTAAAAAGAATCTCGAGTAAGTTCCGGATTCTATCTGGTCTGGCGGGAACTCTTGGATGATGCTTTTCTAGCAGTTTTTGTATTTGAAGTACTGCTTGTTCCCTCTGACTGGGTTGAGCATCAGGGATTTTTTCTTGAGGTTAGAGGTGAAAGGAAAAAGGGTATTATATAACCTCTGGAAATGATCCTCTGCACCCACGTATCTGTTCTTATCTCTAGCCAGGCTCTCTGGTGCAGGGGTAAATGACTCTTGATTGCCTCCAGGAGCGGGGGGAAGGGTCTATTGAAAAATGATTTTTTTTTTAACCAGAACTGTCATCATTTCATCCTATCAGTTTTAACAATACAGTGCTCAATGAAACAGTATTGTATACAGAACTTTTAATGTACACGTAAATACTTGTTAGAAACAAATGCTCTTAAAATATATTATGGATACAGTTAAGAAACCTGTTAGTGTTTATACATTTTAGAGGTGTAAAGGCATTTGGTTTAAGTTTCTATACATTCCAATTATCTCACAACACGGCATAATGAATACATCTGCAGGCATCCTGAAACAACTTCATTCTGGAACTCCTGACAAAGCTTGCAGTTCAGCAAGCCAGACTACTTCTTTAAAAATAAAAAGGAGAAAGTGCCAAAAGTTATGTACTGGTTGCAAAGAATAGTTTTGTGAAGGTTCCTCCTTCCTGTTTTGAATAAAAAAAGTGTATAGACAGGGAGATAACTATAAATATAAAATCAGCATATGAAGAATGAATTGAAGCATTTAATTGATTTTGTATTTACAGGAGTGGAAAGAATTGATTTATTGAGGACAACCAAGAAGCTATCATTAATATGGTGCGATGGTGCAGTGCTCGGCATTGGCGCCTCACAGCAAGAGGTTCTGTGATTCGATTCTCGGCTGGGAGCCTACTGTGTGGAGTCTGCATGTCCTCCCTGCATTGGTGTGAGTTTCCTCTGGGTGCTCCTCTTTCCTTCCACGTTATAAAGACATGCATCTGGAGCATTTCTCCCTGGGCCTCCGCTGAAAATTGGCTCGTTCCAAGTTGGACTTTCCCATTACACAAATGTTAAATAAATAAATTAATTAATGTGGAAATCCAAAGCATCTTATTATAGACTTTAAACGTGACTGTTGTGGCTAAGGTTTATGACAGATTCCTGGGGTTGGCCTCAGATTTTCCTCCAGTTGTACACTACTGCCTCTTCAAGGGCCAGTTGTCACAGCTGGGGAAGTTTATACTGTGGACAGTTTGCGTTGTGCTGATTGGTAAGCTTCGCAGTTTTTTTTTTTTTCAGTTGTAGACTGTTTAAATTCTACCCTTGTTAACTAGATTTGAGTCAACGTACTATGGATTCTTTCTGAAACACTTTTAATTCATTAAGTAGCTGTTTACCAATTTATATTTTAAACATATTCTTAAATCCTCACATTTTAAATAACCAGTTAAGTACATATACTTTAACAGAAAAGAAAACAGTAACATCTTCCATTGTTATTATCCGGCAGTGTACATGTGTTTTCTTTTTACAAACTGAATTTACTCCAGCATTACACAAACTGCTCAGTTCCTGCCTTCCCTTAAGCCTTACTCCTCCTGAACATTATCCTGTGTGTAATGTTCCTACAAGCTCTATTTATTTGTAAGTAATGTCCTCCATCCCTTTTCTAAACATTTCACCTCTAGTTCTCTTATCTCCTTTACAATATTCTATAGTTCAGTTTCAGCTTGTTTACATTTAGATTTCCATTTTCTAGTAATTGCTTTTTCTGGTGGGCAATAACCATTAAACTTAGTAAGGCCTTACTATGTCTAGGCAATTCAGATAATATAACCCAGCTCAAAAGAATCCTTTCCTAAATTACAACCATTTGCTTCCCAAAATTTCTGACAACGTACTCTGTATGGAATTTTTAAAATCTGCCAACTCATTATATCCCCTCCACCCAAAAAACATGCTCCCATTTACTTTTCTCTTTCTCATTCTCATTACACCTCTAGCATTTTCTATATAAATGAGGAAAAATTATCTGAAGTCTGCCTGGAATACAAAAATATCTAAGCAAACTCTTCCATGCAAGAATCCTAAAACGTCTTGACTTTGTTGCATTCTTGGGACCCAAACAAATGTCCCCTTGTCCCTTTCCATTATTTTTTCCCAATATTTTCACTAACCTCCTCCGACTGATTCTTTCAGTTATCATGCAATACTTTATACACCCTACTAATTATCTCTTTTTAAACAGCAGTTTCTGTTCTATACCAAAACCTCTACCAGAGCCGTTGAATACACCTGGCCTATATACAGTATAAGGCTAAAGGAAATAAAAACATTTCACTATTTGTATCTTGCTATCCCTTTTCCAGCTTCTCAATTTTTATATTGTTTTTATTTAAATTCTTCCTGCCTATCCTTAGCTGCCATAACAGAATGATTTTAATACACATAACTAAACACTTTATCTCATCGTGTCCCCATAAGTATGGGTATTGCTGACTCAAGTCAAGTTCAGATACACAGTTTGCTGTGATAACCTTTCTCTTCAATTATTTTAACCACCTCCCAAAAAAAAAACCTGAAACTGTTTCAAAATGTTCCACAATACCAAAATGTTCTTTTTTTGGATTTATCATATACAAAATTATGGCATCTGCAAATACTTGCTTACCATACCAGTTATACCCTTAAATTTGTGAGTTCCTCTGTTCAAACATGGTTTGTCAGAAAGGAAACCTCACACCTTAATTCTTGCCTCTGACTTTTCATATATGCTTCTCATTAACCCTATTATTTTATCAGGGAACACAAATACTACCATAGCCTTACTCATAAAATCCCAGCTGACCCTATCAAATACTTCTTTTGCACCAACACCTGCAAACAATAGTAGTGTTTTTATGCACTATTTCCATATGGATCATCATTGTTGTATTAATGTTGTCAAATGTTTGCTTCCACTACACAAAACCACTTTGATCCAAAACTATCAGCGTTGGCAACATCACTGCCATTCTGTTAATTAGAAGTTATGTACTCACCATAACGTTCCATCTGAGTAGGTGACTTCATTTGGATGCAACCTGTGGGCATCGGATCCGACCTTGGATCCGAGCCGGCATTTCAAAAGCTTAGGATCCGAGCTCCTAGCTCCTCCCTCTACCCATAATCCCCTGCCAAGCCATAACTGACCTCAGATTGAGTTTGCCTAGTGAATACTAGTATAAAAAGGATCTGAACACAGGAATAAACTCTTACTCTATATAGGTCAGGGGGATGGAGGGGGGGGGGGAGGTTGCATCCAAATGAAGTCACCTACTCAGATGGAACGTTATGGTGAGTACATAACTTCTAAATCTGAAGTAGGCAGACTTCATTTGTCTGCAACCTGTGGGACAGAGTCCCCAGCTACCTAAATCTTGGGTGGCCGCCATGGAAGGATGTTTCGGAGCACCGCTGAGCCAAAGGATGCTCTCCCCCTGGAAACAACATCCACCTTATAATGAGAAATGAAGGTATGAGATGAGGCCCAAGTGGCTGCTGCACAGATATCATCCAATGGTACTCGGGACTTAAAAGCGGCTGAAGTGGAAACTGCCCTAGTAGAGTGAGCTGTAACCCTCTGAGGAGCAGGCCTACCTGAGGTGTCATAAGCCTGCAAAATACAATTAGCAATCCATTTCGAAAGTGTGACTTTGGAGACTGCTTTACCCATAGCAAATTTAGCAAAGGAGACGAACAGTTGATCTGATTGTCTATGACCAGCCGTTCTGTGAATGTAGAAGTGCAATTGTCTATGAACATCTAAAGAATGCAGCTTATATTCTCCTTTGTTTTTATAGTTGGGGGAAAAAAACAGGTAAATTGATTGATTGGTTAATATTAGATTCCGAAGAAACTTTTGGAAGAAAAGATGGATTGGTCCTGAGGCAAACCCTATCGGGAAAAAAGGATAGGTAAGGTGGTTTGACGCATAGAGCCTGGAGTTCCGACACTCTTCTGGCTGATGTGATGGCTACCAAGAAGGCAGTCTTCCAGGAAAGGTACTTTAGGTCTGCAGAAGCTGCAGGCTCAAAGGGGGGAGCAGTAAGGGCCTGTAGAATTAAGGATAGGTTCCAAGGTGGCACAGCTTCTTTGACCGGTGGCCTCAACAGAAAAACTCCTTTAAGAAAGGTCTTGCAA
Organism: Protopterus annectens; assembly: GCF_019279795.1. NCBI lineage: Eukaryota > Metazoa > Chordata > Ceratodontiformes > Protopteridae > Protopterus > Protopterus annectens. The sequence goes on from NC_056745.1 coordinate 608,145,202, forward strand.
AGTTTTGCAGTCATGAGGGGAGCTGACTCATGACCCACATGATAATGGGAAATCGCTGTCATCTGTACCTTTACCGTGGAAGAACTGGCTCCCTGATGAAAGAGGTCTGTTAAGAAGTCCAGTACCGCAGACATTGGTGCTGAAAAAGGATCAGCATTGTTCTGAATTGCCCAAATAGAAAACCTTTTCCATTTGCTCCGGTAAACCTTCCTAGTGGAAGGTTTATGAGCCGCCACTAAAATGGCCTTGACAGGTGACGAGATACCGGGAGTCCTAATCAAGGATGGAACTGGAGCAGCCAGGCTGCCAATCTCAAGGTGTGTAGATTCGGAATCAGGAGTCCTTGAGGATGGGAAATGAGATCCGGGATCGGATCCAGAATCCAGGGTGGATTCACTTTGTGAGACCATACATAAGGGAACCAAGGCTGACGAGGCCAGAACGGGGCAATGAGAATCATTCTGCTCCCCAAACTGTTGGCTTTCTGCAAGAGCCTCTGCATTAGAGGTAATGGAGGATAGGCATAAAGGAGACCGGGAGGCCAAGCATGCACCAGTGCGTCTCTCGGGGATTCCCCAGGTGGGGGAAGCAGAGCAAAGAAATTGTCGCATTTGGCGTTTTAGTGAGAAGCAAAAAGATCGCAACAGGGTTGCCCCCAGACGGCAAAAATCTTCTTCGCTACCAGAGGATTGAGAGACCATTCGTGAGGGGAAAGAATGGTGCGACTGAGCTTGTCCGCAAGGATGTTGGACTTTCCCGGAATGTGCGTTGCTACAAGAAAGCGTTTGGTGGAAATTGCCCATTCCCAGACTCTCATGGCCTCTCGACAAAGGGGATAGGACCTGGTTCCCCCCTGCTTGTTGATGTACCAGACTACCGACATGTTGTCTGTTTGGATCGCAATAGTCCCTGTAGGAAGAAGGCTGTGAAGTGCTTGCAATGCTAGGAGCACCGCCCTCATCTCCAGGACATTTATATGCAACAAGGTCTCTGAACTGTTCCACGTGCCTTGGACAATCTTGCCCGCAGAATGCCCCCCCCACCCGAGGCGAAAAGCGTCCATAGTCACCGTGGCTAGGGGGAATGTTGCACAAAAGGGTCTCCCTGCAAGAAGCTCTGGTGACTGGAGCCACCAACACAGGGAGTCCCTGCATGCCTTGCTGACCGCTATCGGGCTGTTGAGAGAGGAGTACAGCGGAGACCACTGGACCTGTAGGGTCCATTGAAGAACCCGCATGTGTAAGCGAGCATGGAAAAGAAATGGAATAGCTGCTGCCATTGAACCCAGGGCCCTCAGGACCGAAGCCGCCATCGGAAACGGTTGCAGGACTGCTGTGATATGACACCTCAGGCTGGATAGTCGATCTGGAGTGAGGAAGGCCCGCATTGATCTTGTGTCCAACCTTCCTCCTATGAAATCTATAAGTTGTGTGGGGTGCAGTAAAGATTTTTCCAAGTTTATGGTGATGCCCAGCCTTGGGGCTATAAGGAGGAAACAGTCCCTGGCTGAGCACAGTAGATGCCTTGATGATGCCGTCAGGAGCCAGTCGTCCAGGTACGGAAAGACCTGTAATCCCTGGAGTCTCAGGTGGGCCGCTACTACTGCTAGTACCTTGGTGAACACCCTGGGGGCAGAGGTGAGACCAAAGGGAAGGACCCTGAACTGGTAGTGGCTGGCTCCCAGCCGGAAGCGAAGGAACCTCCTGGACCGTCTGTCCATCCGAATGTGGTAGTACGCGTCCTTAAGGTCGATAGAGCACATCCAATAGTTCTCCCGCAAAAGGGGGAGTATAGATTGTAGAGTGACCATCCGGAACTTTTGCTTGGTTACAGACAGGTTCAGCAGGGAAAGGTCTAAGATCGGTCTTAAGTCCCCCGTTTTCTTTGGCACCAAGAAGAACCTGGAGTAAAACCCTAATCCGGTCTGATCTCGGGGGACGCGCTGGATGGCTCTTTTTTCTAACAGCTGCTCGATTTCGACAGCTGCTGCCTCCCTCTGGTCGGGTGGTACATCGGGGAGGCTGCGGGATCTAGGGATTTTGCTCAGGGGAATGGCATAACCTCTGGATATCACACGAAGCACCCAACGATCTGATGTGATTGACTCCCAAGAAGTCAGGTGCCTCGAAAAACGCCCCCCAACTGCCTCCAGAGATGGACAGCCGGGCAACCCTTCAGGGCTGTTGCGTGGGTCTGTCAGAGAAAGGTTCTCTGGACCCAAAGTTCCTAGGAGCCCCTCTGCCTCTAGGACGGCGACCTCCCTGTCCTCCTCTGCCACGGAAGGACTGGTTATCCGGAGCAGGTTGGGACTGCTGCGACTTCCGGAATGACATCTTCTTCTGTCCCTTTTGGTTCTTCGAGAAGGACCTCTGGGGAGCTGAGAAGCGGACTCCGACGGCAGACAGCGTCTTCCCGTCCTTCTCGCTCTGGACTAACGTTTCGCGAACGGCTTTGCCAAACAGGGCAGAACCATCAAAGGGGACATTCGCGAAGGTCGCTTTGAAGGGCTCTGCAAAGTCACAGTGGCGGAGCCAGGCCTGACGCCTCATGACGAGGCCCGCTCCGCTAGCTCTAGCGGCTCCCTCGGTTGCATGAGAAAGTAGCCGCATAGAAGTATTAACTGATCTGAGAGTGGCCATTCAGGTGGAGTACAGCTGCTTGTCCTCCACCGACATGGACTCTGGGGGAGATGCCGCGTACTCTTTGATCAGGTCCCGCTGCATCCTGATGACATGTGCCATGTAGTTCAGCGCTCTCAAAGAGAAGGTTGCTGAACTAAAAGCTCGCTTCCCAATGCGATCCATCGAGCGGGACTCTTTGCTCGGAGGATGCATGGAGGGACTTTCCTGGGCTAATTCCCTCTTTGTGGCTGCGGCCATCATCATAGCATCTACCAGGGGGCCCTTGCTCCAATGAGTGCGGTCCGCCGGTGGACTCAGGATTCGATCCGGACGCTTGGGGACAGGCTCAACGGTGTCCGGTTCCTTCCATGCTCTGGTGGAAATAAGGTCCACCAGAGGATCGGCAGGAGGGGACACCCAAGAGGTAGATGGGCCCGCCTTGAATGCCTCCAAGAACACAGACTCGTCTGAGGAGGCCTTGGGGGCAGACCACCCCCCCTGATTCTAAGCATCTCCATAATGTCTCCAAAGGAGACGTCCTCCAGGGGTGACCTTGGGGAGCCCTCCCCTTCATCCAAGTCTGTGTCTTCGGTAATGGACTCAGGGGAGTCCACATGTCTCCTTTTACACTTATGCTTCCGAGACACTTCCTCGGGGGGGGGGGGTGTCCGAGGCACTTCCTCGGGGGGGGGTGTCCGAGGAGTCCTCTTCAGCAGCCAGATGTTCCAAAGGAACTACTTGGGACATCGAGGTGGGCTGTCCCTGGGACCGGCTGATGGGAGCCTGGCCCAGCTGCAAGGGAGTGCGGGGTGGAGCCGCGGCAGGGACCGGGGGTGCGGTAGTCCTCAACAGTGCCCTTTCCACTACGTCGAAAGCCGAGGGAGAGCCGGCCTCTCTAAGCCCCGAGAGCCGACCCCCACTCGGATCCGACGCACTGATCGGAGCCGGAGCCGAGACCGTCGGATCCGAGAGACCGGTGTGCTCCGACCTACACGGAGTCGAAGACACACCAGCTCCCTCGGATCCGAGGCTAGGCCCTCGGCTCCGAGAGGTCGGGTCCGAAGTACCCGAAGCACTCAAGGGATGGATCGGATCCGAGGTGCGCCGACCAATCGGATCCGAACCACCCCCGGATCCAACTCTGCCCGGCTCCGACAGCTCCGAACCCGGGAGACGGGTCGGAGAAGGAGCCAAGGGGGCAAAAAATGGGGTTGAAGCCCCTCCCGGTTGGGGGGGGGGCTAAGAGCACTCCCATTTGCATCTGGGCCTGGATGAAACGCCTCATCATCCGGTCCATGTCTGCCTCTGACATAGAGAATGTGGATCTAGATGAGGCCACCGAAGCGGACCTAGACAGCCGCCTCGGAGACCTCACTGAAGGGCTAGCCTCCTCCTCCTCGGGCTCAGAAGAGAACCGAAGGGAGTGGAGCCGAGGAGGAGGAGATCTAGAAGACACAGGAGAGGGCCACTTAGACGGAGGGGCCGAGCTTGAGGTCTCGGCCCTCCGTTTGTGGTGCCTATCCTTGTGTCTCTCCTTCTGTCTCTCTTTCTCCCTAATGGTCTCCCTCTCCTCCGGCTTTTTGGTGGGAGGTTGAGTCCCTGCCGAGGAAGGGGAGACCGCAGCACCCAAAGAAGGCTGCTGGCTAGTAGGGGCAGAGGCCGAAGCCGCATCTGGAGGGAGAAGTCCTGCCAGAATAAGCTTCGACCTCCGCTCCCTTAAAGCTTGGGGGTTGAACCCTGCACATATGGTACAACCAGATGACAGGTGTTCAACCCCCAAGCATTTAACACACCGAGTGTGGCCATCAGCTGGGGATAGCTTGTGGCCACACTCGGTACATTTTGAGAAAATTGCCTTAGGATTTTCTGCCATACTAATCCCTGGGCCTAACACACACAGTTGACACAAACACACCAAAAACTACGCAAACCCGAGAAAAAAACTACAAAGGTAAAGAGAGGAAAGCCTAACGCACACACTCAAACTGAATAAAGAGTAAAATTTAAAGATTTTTTTGTCAAAACTTATCTTCACAATTTAAACTGCCAGGAGCTCAAGGAGTCCGTTGCTACATGAAACGCGGCAAACGAAATCTGAGGTCAGTTATGGCTTGGCAGGGGATTATGGGTAGAGGGAGGAGCTAGGAGCTCAGATCATAAGCTTTTGAAATGCCGGCTCGGATCCGAGGTCGGATCCGATACCCACAGGTTGCAGACAAATGAAGTCTGCCTACTTCAGATCTAATATACACATAATTACTTCATAATCACGGCTTAAAATTTAATTTTAATACAGCCAGGTCTGAAAGGTCTTTACCCTCTTTGTGTAATACAGTTACCACATCTTTTTTTTAAAATGCTGGCACTTCCCTCTTTTAAAATACTGTCATACAAAACCTCCCAGATTCTTACCACTTTCTTCCCTCCTAATTAAGAAACATTCACAGATCTGTTCCTGATGGCATCTTTGTACATTATGCATCATCCCTTTTATGTAATTTCTTCCTATCTTAGCTATTAATTTTTGAGCCTCCTATTCCTCTGACCTTGGTATAATTAAGTCTTCCATAAATATTTCCACTTGTATCTTTTCTTGCTTTTCCTGTTCCTCTGCTTTATTCAGTTTTTCACAAAAATATGTGAAATATCTGTAATACCACTTTAGAATCTCCAGATATTGTTCTTGTCATAGGCTTCCTAAGTTTGACCACATCCCTATTTCCTGTTGACTAAATTGTTGTGGTAAAAGTTTTTATTTTTAATTTTTGAGTTGTTAACAAAACATATTTATTCATCAGCAACCTTTATAAACTTATCCATCTTATACAAATGTTCTTTTAATTTCTCTTAGCACTTTCCATGTGTTTCTTTTCATGTTCTTGAGATTCCCCTTCTTCTGCAACACTGTAACCTTTGTCGAGCCTTGTAAGTCCTATTATCTATTTCCTTTATCTATTTCTCTGCTATTTCTACCATATTTTTAAACTCCATTTTCATTTTATCCATTGTATATAATTTCTATTCAGCCACATCCAGTCCAGTTATTTGACACTGGGAAATAATAAATGATGTCTGAGTTCCTGAATTCACATCTTCCATAACAAATACTCTCATATACTTCTTCAGCAATCTACCCTTTTGTTACATTTCCCTTCTAGGTTCCTTTATACAGCCTCACTATTGCAAATAACATTCCTATCCTCACCCCATAAATAATATTCCCTGCTAAAAGGAATTAATTCTCTCAAAATTCTTATTAGTATTATCACTCCCCTTCTTCTCAGTCCCAGATATTCTGCTGACTGTCCACTCTGAAATCCTTGTCAAAATTCATATGTTCATTTCTATTCAAAGGTGTCTCACATAAGTAACATTGCTATATGCACCCTATACTTTTTAATATTAATTCAATATTTCTTCTTTTCTGTTGCTACCTGTAACATCATTTACAATCAGTGTTAACACTGACAGATCAATCCTGATAAAATTCCATTACTCCCACCTATTTTACATGACAGTTCTTTTGAATGTATATTTCCAATTTTTGGCTTACATGCACATACCTAATATTTGGCAGGCTGATCTCTTAAGTAGTCACTTCTTCTAATATGTATTTGAACCATTGCCAGATTTTTCTACACTTTTTGCTTCAATAAACACTCAGACAAGAAACTAAATAGATTTTCAACCCTCAACAACGTTTAATTTACAGAAAACACACAAAATGATGTACATTGTCCAAAAAAGGAAATTTACCCCTCCAGATAGGAGTAGCTGCCTCAAGGTAATGGCTGTAGCCGCAGGTACTACCTATTCTGAAATTAAGGTTTACTAAGCAGCAGCAGATGTTAGACTCTGTGTTCCTACTTAATCTGATTGCTGTCTGTTCTTATATTACCCATATTGCCCTCTCAGATGTGAAAACAGCTTGCAAGTTTTCAGTAAATATTAATCTTTAGTCTTAAGAAAATGTGTTCTAATTACCTTTAGAAACATAAAGTAAACTGTGCAGTTATATTAAATTCATTAAAGTACTAAGGCTGCTGGGGATGCAACTACTTGTACAATGTTTGACTTTCTACTGATTAAAATTTCATTTTCATTGAACAATGTTTCAATTAACCTTTAAATGTTACTTACAGTGTATCTTGTGCATTTCAATTGAAGCACTGTGTACAGACCTATCACATTAATTCCTTGCACCACAGACTGGTTGTCTCCCAGTAAAAGCAGTTGGAAATGGGAAAAACAGCTAGTAACTTTACAAATGCAAGAAGGAACCTATGTATATTTCACTAAGAAAGTGCAGTTATTTAAGTTAATTTATTATAACAATAGATGATTGAATGGATCACTGTTGCAGTAGCCTAAGCTATATAGCACCAACAATGTGACAACTTGCCAGCAAACAAAGCTTTAGGGGACCTTCCATATGTCCTAACTGTTGAACAGCTTAAGGAAAGCTGCATAAAGTCAGTGGTTGGGTGTCAAACCTTAAGAGCTTTCTTGCTTCAGAGAAAGGGAGGTTAAAGCCCTATCCTTCAGGTATACACTAGGGGAAAAAAGAAAAATAATCTTATACAATGGATACTGATTAGTATTCAAAAAACAAGCATGAGGATTCAGCACAGGAATTAGCAGGCCCATAGTAAATCGAGTTTTCCTGACAGGAAACAGACCAGGTATCACAGCACCATATAGTGCAAAGGAAACGCAAGCAATTCTATAAAATTAACAGAAATCCCCTCAAGTATCAGGAAGGTCTCTGCTATTTTTAGAGGATGTACTGCATGTGTTTACCTTTGTAGTATATGGAGCTATGAAACCAGACATCATTCTATAAGTAATGTGGAAATTCTCCCAAGAAACAGCCAAGTACTACACTTTATAAAAACATAAAAACTCTCTCCATATTATTCTCTGATCATTTCCATGTATTGAAGATGGTGTCTACTCTTTTTTTACAAGATGTACTGATCACTTTTTTGTTTCTTTAATGGGGAAAGTTTCTTATGGTTCTTCACACATTAGTGGGCTCATTTCAACTAACAGACAGGTAATATATCTCATACTGTTACTTGGATTTTATTGATGCATTGTGCAAGCATTGGCACATATAAACTGTACACATGTTCAATGCATAACTTAGCTTTCCACTCTGGAAGAAAAAAGCAGAAGGTCAGTAAACTCCAATTATACATTTATATTATTTAAAAAAGTAAGAAAATTGTCTCTTAAATAATGTCACTGTATAATAGCAACAGTCCACTCGTGTGTGGGTATGACCGTGGATAAGTCCAGTGATACCCACACCCAGTCAGGAATTACACAGTGTCAAAAAAATATATAACACACAAAACGGGAATGGATGGAGGGTGTCCCTAGTCAAAATTGACTTATCTGAACATCTACTGTTCTGGTAAGTTAACTTACAAAACTGTAGAGTGTAGACCATCAGATCTTATAAAGAAAGAGATAAGGCAGAAAGGTCAGATCCCAGGAGCCCCTGCAGATGGTCTTATCAAAACATGCTTTAAACAGGTAAAATAATTTAATTTGTAATGTTTTGTGAAAGTATGCACACAGGGCCAAGTTGCTACCTCTAAAATACTCTTTGACAACTTCTTTCCAAAAAGACACAGAAGAAACCACAGCTGTAGTATAATGAGCCTGATCTTGTCAGAAGGTGAACTGTTATATATCAGTAACAAAAAACAATAGCACAAAACAACCACGTGGAGACTATTTTGAAACTGAGTATCCCTTTTTTCTTACCTACATATGAAGTAAACAGCTGACCTGTATTCCTGAAGGTTTTAGTCTTGTCAATATAGTATCTGAGCTGGCTGTGGACACCCTAAGTGTGTAAAATCCTTTCTCCCTTGTGTTTTGGATCCAGAATAAAGACAGTGAAATGAATAGCTTGGCTCAAAGTAAACTTTGAAACCACTTAAGGCATAAATGAATAATTTGTTCTCAGAGATGCCCTTTCCTTACAAAAATGAGATAAGATTGACCACAATAAGAGATAGTAACTCAGTTACTGTTCATGCAGAGGTCAGAGCAATGAGTAACATTGCTTTCAAAGTTGAGAACTTCAAATCAGCCTAGTGAACTGGTTCAAATTTAAGCAAGTCTAAGATTCTCTTGAAAAAAAATGAAATTCCAGGAAGGGGGCATCTAATCTTTCAAGAAGGATGAATATGCAGAACATTTTTCAAAAACCCCTTGACTTGGAGCTAGGTAGAAAGGGGGCTCTATAGGCAGGGAAGCTGAGATGGCCAGTGGAACTGTAAAAAAGGCCAGCAAATAATAATTCACACAAATATTGTAGAAAACGAGGCATTAAAAGGGTCCCGGTTCTTTATTTGGTACTAACTAGAAATTCTTTCCCACTACCCATACATGACTTTACAGCAGCAGGTTTCTCAACCTCATTTAATACCTGCTGCTCATCCTCAGAAAACAAATGCCTAAAATGTATTAAAACTTTATCATCCAGTCAGTCAACCAAAGATATTAAAGGTTGGGGTGTATCAAACAACCCCTATCTTCCGTCAGTAAGTCCATTCTCTGAGAAAGCTTGTGGTAATTGCTTTCAGCCATTTTCAAAAGAAGTGAGAACCATTGCTGCCTGGGTGAAAAGGGAGTTACCACAATTATCTATGACGTGTCCTTATTCTTTAAAATGACCCTGGTTATCAGTGAACAGGTAGAAAGCCATGCAGGAACATTCTCATCCATGAGAATGAGAAGTGATCGGACTTCCAGGCTTGCCTGAAATTAATCATGGAGCAGAATTTCTTTAACTGTCTGCTGTTAGTGAAGGAAAGCAGATCTATTTCTGGAGTTCCCCAGAGATGTATCAATTCCTGGAATACCCCTGGGTTCAATTTTCATTTATGAGGGTCTGTCATCGTCCTGCTTAAACTGTCTGCAATAATTTTCGTCTCTGAAGGAGTGCAGGTAGCCTGAAATGATAGATTGTGCAGATTGTGCTGAGTTACTAGTTCCCAGTCTACCACAGATAGCCTGCAAAAGGGGGTATGATCTGGTTACCATTGTCTGTTTACATACCACAACAGTGTGGTACTGTCTGTAATTACTGATACAGGGCCTGAAGTCCAAAGATGGTTTATAGATTTGGCAGTATTTATTACTGTTATTATTTATTTGGCTTTATATATTTTAGTGCATTCTGCTTGTTCCACAGTCTCTGGACTTTCACCTCCCCAGAAACAGCTCCTCAGATCTGCGGTTACAGACAGGCTATGCGCTGTAAGGGAGAAAGGGAGATCTGGGTTGAAAGGTAACTGGCCCACCCATCAAAGTAACTCCCTTCTGGCAACCCCCAACAATGGGATCTGAAAAGAAAGTTGGTTCTGGTGTTGCGTCCGTACAGATTTGAGGAACCAAGTGAAGTCTGGACAGAGGAATCATGAGAAGTGTAGAGGCTGTAAAATGCAGAATCCTGAGATTTTCCCTAGCTAAATTCAGAATTTGGTTGGAGAAAAATTAGAAACTTTTCCTTGTCTGAAGAAAGAAAATCCCTCATGCGGGATGTATCCAGAAGGCATCCCAGAAACGCTATCCTGTGAGAAGTAATGAGAGGAGATTTTCGTATGCTCACCTGAAACCCCAGACTGTGAAGAAGGTTCTTTACCCAGGTTGGAGATTCTTGTCATTTAAAAAAAGAGTCTGCAAATATAAGACAATCAGCTAAATATGGAAAATGTGAATGCACTGCACCTGCAATGAGCTATTACAAGTGTCAGGCACTTTGTTTAATACCCTTGGAACCGCATATAGCCTAAAGTGTAAGACAGAACATGTAGGCCAGGTAAAGAAAATCTTAAAAGTACATCTGAAATCTTTGAGAACTATCATGTGAAGATAGTCATCTTTTACATTTAGCATTACCAACAAATTAAGAGGTGATACAAGGGAAAATAGAGACTGAAGGGAAAGCATCATGAACTTTGGAACTTGAATGTAAAGTTTTAAGACTGGTCTTAAATTGCCTTCCTTCTTTGGCACAAAGATTCTTGAATAAAATTATTTCCCCATTTGGTCTGGGTCACTGGTTCTATGACATACAGAGACAGCATTTGTTTCAGAGCTGACAAAACATGGAAGCCTGGTTTGATGGATGAGGAGGAACCTGTTGAAAAGTAGGAAGGGACTCCTACTGTCAACTGTAACTTTTTTTGAAAGATTGGAAAAAATAAAAAACAAACTAACTATAAAAAAAGCAAAACCGGAGGACTGCTGTGAGCAAAAAAAAACCCCCACAAATTTAATGAAGCGCTTTTCGTCTGCCTCTATGGACAGACTTCTTCAGATAAAATGAAATGGCAAAACACTTCCTTTACAAAATCTACTAAGTCACATGTATTGAAACAACCAATAATCCAGGTCAAATGGGAGTGTTTACAAGTGCTAAGCAACGAGTACTACATTTCTCTGCATGAATATAACACTAACCTAAAATAAAATACCAGAGTCTGTTAATAAAAAATAAAGAGTAAACAAATTAACATAAAAATATATATACAATGCATACCAAAAATTCCATACATAAAAATATTTAAAATATGTTCATAAAATTCATGTTACCTACATAAACTCTTTAATTTTAATAAACAAGTAATGGCACACATTATTAATGCCTGGAAAGCTATAGGCAATCAATGACAATTGCCAGTATATTTCTAGTTCTTCTAATTTCAAAGATGATGGTCCTCCTCTATCATCCACTGAAGTTTGATCTATAACAGTAAATTTAAAAGTGTGACCAGGAAATGCTACAGTGTGTTTGGCTAAGGCGTTCTCAATCTTTTGATGGTCAATTGCATAAAAATGTTCATATATACGATATCGGAGTCTACGCTCCGTCTTTCCTATATAGAACGCTATACATGTTACACACTTAGCTAAGTAAACTATTAGTTTCGAGTTACAATTTAATTTTTTCTTTAAAAAGTAATGTTTGTTCCTTACTTCAAATTTGTTGCCTGTGTTAATGTGCTTGCAGTATTTACACGTTACATTTGAACATTCCTGGGAATTTGTGTGTTTTGTCCTTTTTAGTCTCTAATAAATTTTTCAAAGTACTACCTCTCCTATATGTTATTTTTGGTTTGGGCCTTAAAAGGTTTGATGAAAGAAGATTTAAGAAGAAGGGTTAAACAATGCCTCCCTATCTAGGGGAGCATCCAGTATATCAGCTTTGACATCCTCTGGTATTTTTTTTTGTCACATAACCAAATAAACCTCATTACTGGTACAGTAGCAGTTGATTTGAATACAGCATCAGCACAGTCATACAAACACTTCAAACAGCATTTGATTATCTGAGAAATAGGAGCTATTAATGAATTCAGAGAGGTCTTAGTCTCTGAAGAAGGGATGTTAGCAGTTTACTTTGTCATGCTTTCAAAAGAAACAAGACATGAGCCTAATGATTCAGAATTATGAAGACTACAGTAGAAGAATAATAATATACTTTCTTCCCAAATCTTTCAAAAGTTTGCCCATCTTTCTCAGAAGGAATAATATAGCATTCACAAGATGTCTACCAAAAGATGATTTTGCAAAGAAATAACTGAATTGGGGTATGAAAACAGAAAATTATATGTCTGGGGAACCTTATATAAACTGTCACACGTTTTAGGGGCAGTAGTCTGACTGTGAGCATAATGTAGGCTATCAAGAAAATATCCTCTAATGCTGGGACTTCCAAGATGGCTGCACACTGATCAACAGCATAACTTCAGCTCTCAAAGTGTGAAAACGGAAACTACGGAAAAGGAGTGCCACTGAAAATGTTTTTATTTTTTTTTTTTTGGGGGGGGGCTTAAATTCAGTTACTGGCTAGTAAATACACTGACTGGATGCCAGCAATGAAGAAATTTGGAAAACCTGAAAGAAAATCAGCCAAAAAAGGTTAAGAGAAATCATTGCCTGGGAGGAATTCTGCAGCTGTTCAGCAAAAAGCGGTTCATGCTTCGTTTTGGTTCAGGAGATGGCTTCCAGGCATTCAGAGCAAAAAAATAAATCAAATATACTCAGAGATGGTTACGATAAACTAAACACCAAAGGAATATATAAATTCAAACAAAAAGCTGAAAGAAACTGGCCATTCAGATGAACTGATAATACTGCAAAAATCAGAGTATGACATGAAGAAAAAGCTGGCTGAGTATGAGGTTTTGCAAGAACTGTTTAAAAAATAATATAGTTAGAAAGCACAGCACACAAAGAAATCCTGAGATTTTCTGCTGTACAAGAAAAGCTGGAAGGAACAAACTATTAATTTTATGAAAGCACAAATAAGCAGCTGGACTGGTGTTCCACAGCAGAATTTGTTAATTGAAAGGGCACATCAACGGTATGCTCCAAACTTGGCCATGAGAAAGCAGGCAAGACCTATATTAGTAAAGATGAAATCATACCAGCGGAAAGAGTCAATCTTGACAAAACTGAGGCAGAAAGGCAAAGAATTAAAAAAAATGGAAACAGCAATTATTTGTAGCAAATAATTATACACTGTACACCAGGCAAAATAGAAACAAATTTATCCCAGCAATCAGGAAATGTTGAGAGGCAGGTGTAAGATTTAAACTGCTGCATCCAGCTGTCTTCAAAGTATTTTTTCCCAGAGGATCAAAGTATTTTATACAGGAGAGGCTAAGGAAGAAACACAAAAGTTTAGCCAACAAAAGTGAATCATGAAGAAAAAGAGGACTCTACTTCTCATAGTTCTGACGGTAACGTTCACAGAAAGACTTTGCCAGTGAAACATTTTCCAATGTTCCACAGGAAATGCTTGAGAGACAAAAAAAGCACAGGAGTTGACTAGAAGAATCAGCAGTACCTTGGATTTGAACCAGAGTCTGGTGTTGGGAGATGGAAATGAACAGGAAGATGAGTAATTCTAAAATTAGTAAATAAATAGATGACTATAAAGCATCTTATCACAGTTGTGAAATATGGTTTTGCAAGAAAAAGTGACTGAAAAACACTGGACTTTCATTGACTTTCTTAAACTTGTGAGTAGATTGTATAGCATATAACACAATTTCATTTATTTATTTATTTGCACTTTGTTTATCGGCAAAGTCTACTGGGCCAATCAGAGCCCATTTTCAGTGGAGGCCCAATGAGAAAACTCCACAGTAAAGACTTTAGTAAAATTTATTCTATAGTGCATTCATTCAATAATCAGAGATAGAAAGAGTAGCTAAGCATTCCATTCAGGAATAAATACAAGATTAGATTAAACACACTGTTGAAAAGAGTTGTGTACAGTTCCAAAACAAGTAAGAAAAGGTAACATTAAATTCATATTTCAAGGTGTTAGAACAGTGAAGAATTACAGAGAATATTTTAGGATGGAGAATAGAGACATCACTCATAAAAGTTATTTTAAGGAATCTTGGTATATGCCCAGTTTCAGTGTTTATGGAGCATCAGTACATGTACAGTTCCAGATAAAATATAGGTTTTCAAATAATGAAGTTTTAAAGAAGGCAAGGTTTTTGGCTGTTCTAACCAATAGAGGTAGGCCATTCCAAATTTTAGCAATGGAGCAGGAGTAAAGGAGCTGACCAGCTGGCAAGTTTGGCTTATGAAGTTGCAAGAGTGCTTGATTCTCAGACCTAAGGGGCCTGTTTGGGAGGTAGTGAGTAAATATTGAGCTGATGGCAGGGCAATCTGAAGGTTTAAAGATCATTTTATGAGCTGTAATTAGTTGCAAGTAGGAGGGGCATTGTATGAATTCAAGCCATTTTGGGGAACAAAGAGCAGTGCATTGATGAGTAGAGTAATTGGTATTAATATCAGATTTGGCTATTTTATTATAATAAGTTTTACGCTTGGATTTTAGTGAGGATTGGAGGATGGTTAGCAATAGAGTGCCGTATGTAAGTGAGGGCAGTAAGTAAGCTAAATCAAGTATTTGTTTTGTAGCAGGACTTGGAAAGTGATTGTTTCGATAGAGAATTCCTAGCTTTTGATGGGTTTTGCGGATATTATATTTTATGTGGATATCAAATTTGAGGTGTTAATTAATATTAAGACCTAATAGTTTTGTATGGCTAACAACTTCAATTTTGGAGTTACTTTGAGAGTAAATAGAACATCTGTATTTGTCTAATGATAGCGATTTAGTAGGGGTGAAAAGTATGATCTTAGATTTATTTGCATTTAGGGCTAGGTGGTTATTGTACATCCAGGCTTCGGTGGTGGTGAAGGTCAGTTGTGTTTTCTTTTGTAGGTCTAAGAAATTATGTCAGCTGAACATACAATAGTAAAATCATCAGCATATTGAATAAGGAATCCATGAGTCCCAGAATAGTGGAAATCATTAATGAAAATGCTATACAGGAGAGGTCCAAGTACAGAACCTTGGGTAACTCCAGTACATATGTTGAGGTACGGGGAGATAGAGTGTTGCCATTTGACAGCCTGTTGTCTGTCTTTTAAATAACATGTGAACCAGTTAAGTGTGACGGGAGTGTCCGATGTTAGTGAGTTTGGTTAGGTGTAAGGAGTGAGAAACTGTATCGAATGCCTTAGATAGATCTAGGAAGATGGGGGAGACAATTTTGCCACATTTTGGGCTCTATTTACTGTATCCATGAAAGATATGAGGGTTGTAGTTGTACTATGGCTGGGTCTAAATCCATGTTGGCTAGGTGACAGGAGTTGGTTGTAAAGGAGAAAGCGTAAAAGTTGAGCATGTATGCATTTTTCCATGATCGTAGAAATAGGACACAGAATGGCAATAGGATGGAAGCTGGTTATATCTGCATTATTGCCGCATTTATGGAGAGGGAGAATAAATGCTTTTTTCCAGCTTTTGGGATGTAGGACTCCTGGTGAATATACTGATATGTTTGCTTATGGAGTAGGCAATGACATTGGCTGCTAGTTTTAGATATTATGTTGAAATGTTGTCAGGAGCATTAGAGGAGGTTTTAAGTTTCAGAAGCAGTTTCTTTATTGTGGCAAAAGGAATGGGATTTAGAATGAATGAAGGTATGGAGTGGGAATTGGTGTCATGGGTATGATTGGAGTATGTAATGGGGTTACATGGACTGCAATTTGCCTAGGGAAATTTAGCAGCAATATCGGCTATAGAATTGAAGAAGAATGACTTAAAGAAGGTAGGTACTTCTTGAGATGATTTGTCAGGGTGTGGACATGGGTTAATTTTTGTACCTGGACTTAGTACAGGAGTAATGGAATTACAGAGTTTTTGGGGTTTTATTTATGGTTCCATTGACGTTTATGTAATATTGTCTTTGTTCATTAGTCTTTTAACCTGGCTGCGGAGTTGTTTAAATTTTAACAGGTCTGGACTGTTTTTGTTAGTTTGCCACTGTTTCTATAGTTTAACCCTGGTGATCATAAAATCTTTAGTAGCCTTGGTTAGCCATGGGACATAGTATGATTTTATCCTCTTTTTATGAAGGGGAGCTAGTCTGCTTAGAGTATTAAGAAATGTAGAGCTGAAATAGTCAACTGCGTCATTGAGCGGGAGTGTTTTTTAAAACAGACCAGTTTATACTTCTCAGAATATCAATAAAGGTATGTGGGTTAAATTTAGTTAGGTTTCTTATTTGTTTGTATTGATTTTTGTGTTGACAAGAGGCAGGATATGGCGAATAAAGGCAGGGAGATGATCACTTAAAATATTAAGGAGAGTTCCATCTTCAGATATTTTGTTGGAGTGAGAGATAAGAATCCAAACCAAGATAGAGTCACTGTTGTTGTCCTTATTTGGTCTGGTTGAGGAACTGATCTGTTGTGTGAAGTTGAAAAAGTTAATATTTGAGGAAGGGCAATTGGAGCTGACGTTTAGCTAGTTGATATTTAAGTCACTTAGGATGACAGTTTCATTTTAATATTTGTTGTAACCCATGCAAAGATATCTTTTAATATGGATATGTTATTGCTGGGTGATATATCTAGAACTATGATGCAGAGACTTTTGGAATTATTCATTTTCAGAAGAGAAATAAGAATTTCTGCATTAGAAAATTGTGGAACAGGATTTGTATATGGAACTATACTACAGGTGTAAGAAAAGATTAGTGCTATGCTGCCTTCTTTTTTATGGGGCCTGTCAGATCTTGTAGTCTGAAAGCCTGAGGAGAGAAATTCTGAATTTTAATGTATGGGTTTTAACCATGTCTCAGTGGTAGCAATACTATATGGGTGATTGTGAATGACCCAAGCATGAAAGCTAGGAATTTTATTACAAATGCTTTGGAGATTACGGGTTACCATGTAAAATGATTTGTGAGAATTATTGTGTAGGGTGATATAGAATGGACAGTAGAGGAGGGCCCTGGATTGGGGTGTATGTGTCTGTATAAAGGTGCAATTGTGAAATTAAGTATGTAAGTGACTTTTGTTTTGAGGGAGAATTATTATGATGTACTTGAAGATAGGTAGTGGTACTCTTTGTTATAGTAAAATGGAATTTAAATGTTATAGGGATTGTTTTCACCTTATACTGGAAGAAAGGATTTGTTTGGTTGTGGCTAGGACCTATATCTATATAACTTTTATACTGGGTAGTGCCTGTAGAGGTAGTAGTTAATGTTAGAGAAGGTAGGTAGACTGGGTTAGAGTAGTGATATATACTAAGGAAAAGAAAATTATAGTGAAGAGTAAGAGAGAGAGAGAGAATGTGAGCACTTAGGGAAGGCATGGTAGTTATTGGAGGGTTAAGAGTAGGAGGTAGAAAGCAATAGAGTGGATGAGAAGGAGCTATAATGGGAAGGTAGTATGGATTGTGTGAGAAGAAGTAAGTGCTAGAAAGGGATGTTGGGAAAAGGAGAGGCTAGGGAATAAAAAACTGCAGTAAGAAGTGAAAGTGGTTATAGATGGGAAGGTGAAGGATGGAGGATGGTAGGGAAGTCAGGAGGTGGAGATTAGATAGGAGGGAGGAGGTTGGAGTTAGCTTAATGGAGAGAAGGAGTGAGTGGCTGTGACTGGATGACGGCAATGGGGATGGAGTACAAGAAGTACAAGTTTAGGTGCAGTGAGGGTGGGTGAGATTTGGGGGTAGAGCAGGGGAACAGAGTGAGCACAAGCGTAGTGAATATGAGCAAAGCGAGGCCGAACGGAGTGGATAGAGCCGGACCAGTAATGTAGCTTGGACTACCGACAGAGCCAATCCGCTATCATGCCAGTATTTCAGGTCAGTAGAGTCAAGTATTTTTAAATTTTAACAAAGCACAACAAAATGGTACCTATAACTAAGGTGAGGGACCACTTTTTCAGGAATACCTTCACACGGATACAGCTTTTACTAAGATTTAGTATACAGTACTATTTGACTGTAAGAGAATAAAAGGGAAAACTATGGCTAACATCTGAAAAATGCCCAAACACAGGTAGAATTATAAGAGACCACTAAAGTTAAACTGGAGGGAGTACTTACCAGGCCTCAAAGGAACACTAGCAGAGCCATCTCAGTGTGCATGTTAACAGTTATTTCTAAATAAATTACTTAATTACTTAAACACCAAGAAGTTAGATCAGTCGAAACCTACAATGTTTTTGTTTTATTAAGTAGCAAGGTCTCACTTCAAAGTGATCCAGTCTGGGGGGGGGGGTGCCATAAAAAGGATGAATCATGCAAGAAAAGACACTATGAAGAAAGGACAGAGAAGACTGATTAGGGAGAATCCCATTAAACTAAACAGTCAACTGTACCATACCTTAATCAGAGACAACACATTAAACTAAACAACCTCCTTCGCCATTCCAAAGTGTATAGTAAAACTGCAGTGAATGTAACTGGTCAATTTAAGAAGCATTAACTCAGAGACTATGTCCCTAGCCTCTCACTCAACTTTGCACTCACAAGAATACGTCCTATAGGTACAAGTGTTAAAATTATAAACGCCTAGCTGTAAAGCTTACAACATTCAAAATGTGGATATCTTACAACCTTTAAACTAATTCCTATAATTGCTGTTGCGGTTTAAAATCAGATAACAGATTTCAAAGCCAGAACACTTACATAATATGCTCATGAGAGTACATTACAAAAGCATATCATTATTGTTTACAGAAGTATCTCAATGTTTAGGACACTAAAGGGGGGAAACTGTAAGTAAAACAGGTTTTGTTCTTATTAGTATGTGTGTAAAAAACACTTCATGATATAAACTGCATGTTATATAAAGTACAACAGTTTTGTGTAGTGTGTAGTCAAGGGTATTTTAAATGTAGAGGGAGTATTTTCAGTAACTGTTGTATGTGTTATAAAAAGAGAAAAACAGTTGAACAAAACAAGTTTAAGTTCATATGCTGTGATCTTGGCTGCTGAGATTGGGGTGGAGTCTAAAAGTGCACTGACTATATTACATGTAGCATCATACCTCTTAACTATACAGATTTTTGCTGAATGTCCAGATTTTTGCCTCATATTTTTGGTCCGCTTTTCATAATATTGTGGGTTTTCTGACAAATTAGTGCCAAATCTTTACAGATTGAAGTTAGAAAATAATAACAGACACGAGTTTCAGAATTCATACCCTTCAGAAAATTCATGGTAATACAAAACCTGTTAGTCTATTAACTTTCTAAGTTTGTAAGAGCAATATTTAAAAATTGTCCCTATTTTTGGGCCTTTGTCCTACATTAATTTAAGGCTTTGTCCAGATTTCCTGCTCTAAAAGGTTGAGAAGTATGTGCAGTATTAGGATAGCATATGTTTTTATTTTATAAGTGTGCATGTCTGGATTTGGCTTAAGCTGTAAACAGGTGTTTTTTGTAAGCATGCAGACTTTAAAAATAAGACAAAATTGTGAAAGATATGAAAATGCTAAACTTCTTACAACTGCAAATATATTAACTTGTTTGCTTTCCACTGGCAAATGTTGAGAGATGTCTACAGCTGAGGGCAGCTGTGTATTCCTTTCTGAGTAAAATTTACAAATACTCATTGCTGAGTACATTTCCATGGACACAAGCTGTCTGCAGGTGCAAGCAGTTAATCTTGAGAATTAGGAGTATTCTTTGCTAAGGGAAATGCAAAATGTAAAGGCACAATGGTAAGCAGTTCAGTGAAAAAATTAAGTATGAAATTATGGGACACGAATAAGATGTAACAGCCTCCCTAACTGCCTTAATACTTTAAAGCAGTTAATAGAACAGTGTACAACTGAGTTTTATTTAGAGACAGCCAGTGCACTTTTTTCTTGGAGCTAAAAGTTAAAGTTTTCTGAAAGCATACATGTTGTTTTTCATATATGGGAGGAGAAGAGAGATAAGAAAAGAAGAGATAACAATCAGTATAAGTAGGAGCACAGGAGGTAGCATGTATTTTAGCATGGGTAGCCTTAGTTTTAAGTAAGATAATGCCTGTAGGTGCTGATGTCAATTTGGGGCAATCGTTCCCATTTGGAGGGTTAAACTTCATATTTTGAAGATGCATTTAGCGTTGTGTGTTTGTTCCAAGTTAATAGGGGATGGGGAATGCTTTGTAATTAGTTTTTTATTTGAAGGTTTTCATTGAAACAGTCTTTAAAAAATGTGACATAGGTTCAAATGGAGATGAGAAGAAACAACTGTACAAAAGATCAGCCTGCCAAATATTAGAACATGCATGTAACACAATAGCTGGAAATACAAATTAAAAAAAAAAATAATGACTGTCATGTATAATAGCTGTTTACAATGATGGCTACGCTGTCCATATTATGCTGGAAAGTGAATGGCCTTCTAGGTATAGCTAAAAAGGAAACAGTAATGAATTATATTAAGAAATACAGAGTGCAAATAGCAATGCTCCATGAGACACATCTGGAAAGAAATGAGCATGTGACTCTGACAAATAGAGGATTTCTGATTGGATATTCAACAGAATATCAGCGAAAGAGGAAAAGGGGAGTAATAATACTAATTGCTAGAGGGCCTTCAACACTGATAGACGAGAAAAAAAGGCAAAAGAAATTGTAGATTTGTGGTAGTAAGGGGCTACTGGCTAGGGAGGGGGATTACAATGGCATATATTTATATTCCACTTAAAACTGCTATAATGGAGCTTAAGGACATTTTGCGAGAAATAATCAGCTTTCAGCAAGGAATATTATTATTATTTACAGATGTGGACTAGAATTTGATTTGCAATAGTGAGGATGTATCAGGGGGATCAAGAAGGGACAACATAACAAAAGAGGGTAGATTTCTGAAGAAATTTATGAAACTATTTGGCATGGAAGATGTGAATTCAGTAGTAGGCACTCGGACAGAATTTACATATTATTCCCCAAGGTGTAATAATTGGTCTAGATGAGATAGAAATTTTATTTCACAGGAACATGTCTATTTAATTGAAAGCTTTGACACATTATGTAAACATTAATGGCATACAATTAGGTTTATACTTTGCAGTTCACCCAACAGTTTACCACTGTCAAAAATTTTAACTCCAATATTTCTCAGCCACTTCTTCCTGCAAAGCTACATTGTTCATGTCTAATCCTAAAAGTAATAGGATTGATGCTTTACATTCAATAGTTTCACATTGTTGCTCATCTTCTTCTGGGTCACCTCCATCATGCAAGACCAGACACTGGTTCAAGTCTAAGGTACTCTTGATTATTCCTGGGCTTTTTGTCTGTCAGACAAGCATTTAACTTTGGAACAATGGAACATGTTTTACTGGCAAAGTCTCCCTATGAGCTTTATTACTGTCAGAAGAATGGGAAGCAGTGCCCCCTCCTGTTTACTAGCTCTCCATTTGTTGGCTTAAAATAAGTTCTCTACTTACTATAACTTTCCATCTGTGTTGTCCATTGTCATTCTTCTCCCACGAGTAGGTTTGGATCACATTCTTGGATCTGATTCGACCATTACTAAAGCTTGTGGTAACAAAAAACTCTCAAGCTTCTCCCTTACTCATAATGTACCAAACATAAGCTATCTCAGATCTTGTTTGCTGATTTTTTCATCAGAAAAGAATGTTTAATATGCATAAATATAAGAAATTAAAACTGCATGGGCTCAATGAAGGAAAAAAACTATTTCTGGAGCACAATATATAAAGGACAATGATGTTATTCTAATAGCTCATTCATCCAGAAGCTTTGTGAACAGAAGAGATGGGGGCTGATGGGGGGGAAGTTGAGGAAGAATGAAAATGGACAACACAAATGGAACGTTACTGTAAGTACATAATGTCATTATTTGATGTTGGCAATTTTCATTCTATCCTCAACTGATGGGACAGAGTCCCCAGCTACCTATAATCCCGGGTGGACAGTTGAATCAAATAATAATTTAACCATGGAGACCAGATCCAATTTTTAATGAGTAATAAAAGTATGTGGAGTAGCCCAAATTACTGCTGCACATATGTCATCCATGGAGGCTCTGGATAGAAAAACTGAAGAAGTTGCCATGGACCTAGTTGAATGAGCTCATACCAGTTGTGGTAAGATAATACCCAATTTGTTATAGCTAAATGGAATTCAATTAGTTAGCCATCTGTATAAAGTTACTTTTGCGACTGGTTTGCCGAATTTCAATTCTGCAAAAGAAATAAACAATTGATCTGTTTTTCTGATATATTTTGTTCTACGTAGGCAAAAATGTCACTATCTGTTAACATCCAATAAATGTAACATGTATTTGCCTTTGTTTGCAAAATTAGGGAAGAATACTGGCAAATTAATGGATTGATTGATATTAGATTCTGACACCAACTTGGGAAGGAACGAAGCATTAGTTCGCATTGTCACTCATTCTTTGTGAAAGTTTAAGTATGGAGGTTTTTGAAGACAAGGCTTGAGTCTCTGAAATTCTTCTAGCAGAGGTAATGGTTACTAGATAAACAGTTTGCAAGTAAGATACTTAACGTCACATTTAGCTGCTGATTCAAAGGTGGAATGTACTAGAGCCTGTAATACTAGACTGAGACTGAGATCCCATGGGGGAATAGGGTCCTTAAACAGACGTCTCAAAAGTAGGGTGCTTCGCAAGAAAGCTTCTGCAAAATTTGTGAAAGGCCACTGAAGAACCTTTGAATCCAATGTGAAAATCTGATATTGCTGCTAACTGTATTTGATGGTTGAGGAAATGGACCCTTCTTTAAAATGTATGGCTAAAAACTCGAGTATGTTATGTTTCAGAGGTGAAAAAGGCTCAACATGATTTCCATTTACTTATATAGAGTTTTTGTATTGAAGGTTTATGGAAAGATAAAAGAATATGTTGGACAGGGGAAAAGAGCATCGGTTGTCTAGCTATTAATGGAATTGGAGAAACCAGTCTGTCAGCCTGAGGTTTGAGATGTTGGGATGGATCATGCCCGTCAGATGAGACAGGAGTTCTGGAGCTGGATCGAGAATCCAAGGTAGGTGAAGTACGTGTGGCTAAAGGAAATGAAAACAAATCTGTCGGGGCTAGTATGGTGCAATGAGGATAACTGCTCTTCAACCTGACAGCTTACTTTAGAAATTTTAGAATTATAGAATTATAGAATTAATGAGATTGGTGGGTAGGCAAAAATAGACTGGGGGAGGCATTTGTGAAGTAGAACATCCATCTGTGATTCCCCCTGTGGGTGGAATTAGGGAAAAGTAGCTGCTGCATTTGATATTTAGTGGAGAAGCAAAAAGATTGCAGCAAGGCTGGCCCCATCAAGGAAAAATCATTTCTGCCATATTCTTGTTGACAGACCACTTATGAGGTAGAAGAACTGACCTGCTTAATTTGTCTGCTAACACACTGGACTTCCCTGGAATATGCATTGCTATGAGAAAGTGGTTGGATGAGATCACTCACTGCCACACTCTGAGCGGCCCTCAACACAAGGGGTATGATCTGGTCCCTCTTGTTTGCTGATGTATCAAACTACTGACATATTGTATGTTTGAAATGCAATTGTCCCAGAAGGGAAAGCATCCTTGAAGGCCTGCAATGCTAAAAGCACTGCTCTCATCTCTGGGACACTGATATGCACGTTGGTCTCTTTGGGGAACCAAGTGCCTTGGACTGTTTACCCCAGAAAATGCCACAAACTGGGAAGCATCCAGGGTCCAGTCCACCTCTGCTTGGCAAGTTCCTTTCTGGTAGCTGCCGCCATGACACCGGCAACCATTTGGCCCACAACTCTTTCCCTGGAGGCGGTGCCAGAATCTTGTCTGGTCTTCTGGGTAAGGGTTCAGCTGTGTCAGGTTCCTTCCATGACCACCAAGCGACCAAATCAATGAGCTCATTGGCAGGTGGAGTAACCCAGGAGGTAGATGGGCCAATACCAAAAGCTTTCAGGAATACTGACTCCTCAGATGAAGGGTTGCTTGGGGTCAAACCACCTCACTGTTTTAGGATCGCAAGGATGTCTCCAAATGGGACGTCTTCTGGAGGTGATCGTGGGGACCCTTCACCTTCATCAAAGTCAATGTCTTCCATGACTGACTCTTGTGGAGAGGCCAACTACTTCCTCTTATACTTCTTCTTCCTAGGGACCTCCTCAGTGGAGTGGTTCTGGGGAGGTATCAGAAGAAATAATAATACCCTGATGGGAAGCTTGGAGATCTCAGACTGGCTTTCATTGTGGTAAAGAATGATGAGGCTCTAAGTGCAAAGACATCAGGGTAGAAGGTTGAGGATCTGAGGGGGTTAGATCCACCTATCCTGTCAGAGCAGAGAATACCCTCTTCAGCACCTCAAAGGCTGATCACTCTAGAGACAGAGAAGACCCCAGTGCCAAGAAGACAAGCTTCTGGACTGCTGTCCTCCCCCACTATGAAGGCAATCAACCCCAGGAGGAAGCCAGAGCCAAGCTTTCCAGTGATGAGGCTCTAAGGGGCAGAGATGGCTCTGACAACCTTGGAGTGAACTCCAAAACCTCGGATCCAACAGGGAAGCTTTGGCTCTGAGAGTCATCCGGATCCACAGTAATCTGAACCAGAGCACTCAGAGTAAGCTTCAGATCCAAAGATAATGCTATCTTTAGATCTGAGCCAGATGGGCCCAGGAGGCAGATCCAGGAAGTCAAACTACTGAAGGGATCAGATGAGGAGGTTGAAGTGGGGGTGTAGTTGATGGAATGGGTCTCCTAACCTGGGGGGGTAGAAGCCAGTAAGACACCTATCTGAATCTGTACCAAGATAAATTTCTGCATCATCCTTTCCATAACTTCTGTCAAAATTCTGGACAAATGAGTAGAGGCAAGAGAAGGAGATTTGGACTGATGCCATTCTAAAAAGGGTGAAGGAACCCTAGAAAGTACCGGATCAATCGAAGGTGAGTATCTGGTCCTAGGGAGAGCTATAGGACTTGAAGTTGTCAGATGCAACTGCTTAATCGCTTTCTTCCTTCTTGGATCCGAGGGAGAAGAACGTTGATACTTTCTTGGCTCTAACTTTAGTATTTTTCTACATGGCTCCAAAGCAGAGGGGGATGGCTTTGGAGGTGAAAACCTCTTCTCTCTAGCTTTACTTTTGGGGAATTGAGTCCCAGATATTGGTTCTCCAAAGGAAAATGGTAACAAACCTTTCAGTTATTAGCTTATTCTTTTCTCTTGACTAGAGCCCTACGGTTGAAATTATGACATATACAGCAATCCTGTTGTATATGTTGAGACCCTAGGTAATAAACTCATAGTGTGTGGGCATCTGACAGTGGTAGCTTGTGCCCACACTTAACACACTTTTAATAGCTGGGAGGCCTTTGTACACCATTATGGCAGTAACTACAAAAAAGGGAAAAAGTTAAGTAACACAAGTTTTTTTTTTTTTTTTAGAAAAGATAAGATAGGGAAAAAATACCAACTATGGTATGAAGGACTACACAACAGTGTAAAAGGTAACTGGACAGAAACAGAAAACATCAGTAATAAACTGTATGAAAGAACGAGATGGGACAAAATTACCAACAATGGTAATTGAAGAGATATGAAAATGTAAGTAGGGAAAGTGATGTTAAATATTAGAAAATATTAGGAAATACAAAGGCTTTGAAGATTTAAGTTGAAGAAAACTGTCACTAATCAGTAAGAGCTCGAGAGCTAGGCTGTCTACTTCTTTTCATGAAAAGTAGCAAATGAGATCTAAGGTTGCTTAGGCTTGATGCATTATAGGTAAGGCAGAAGCTCGAGAGTTTTTAGTTACCATGAGCTTTAGTTTCATTATTTCATCTTTAGCCTGCTCTGCATCCAATCATGTCTTTGATCCTCTAGGAAAAATTACTCTGAAGACAGCTAGATACAACAGCTTGAATCTCACATCTGTTTCTCAACATTCCTTCCTTGATGGGATGAATTTGCTGTACAGTGAATAATCATTTTTTACAAACACTCGGCTGTCCCCAATTTTTATACCTTTTTCTTTCTGCCACAGTTCTCTTAGGACCTGCTCTTTCTGCTGAAATGATTACATCACTAATACAGGTCTCCACTGCTTTCTCATGGACACATTTAGAGCATAAGAAACACAAAACCAATACTGCCAACAAGACCTCGACAAAAATAAAAAACAAAATTACCGCAACCAGTTAAAAACACAGACCGTTTATTCTCTTAGAACAACTAAGCGCTTTTGCCAGTACATAGGCTTCTTCAGAGTTGTTCAAACCATTAATAACACTATGCTTAAATAATGACATTCATTAGCTTCAGCAAATCAAATTCCTAAGACAATTAACTAATTGCTATTTGCATTAAAGCCACAGAAGAATATTAAATATACAATCCAAACATTTTTATCACATTATATTAAAATTTACTTAAACCATATTTTAAAGAAATTTTAAAAAATAATCAACCTTATCCAGACTACATTCAGATTTGATTACTTTTTTATGCAATCTGGTCATGTCTTGACTGTAAAACTGGTTTAATGGAAATAAAATAATTCAATCCTGGGTCCATTGTAAATGCAACTGCCACTTAGACTCCTTAGCTTCCAATGTCACTTTACCATTACCACCTCTCTCATTAACCACTACTTTAACAGTTACAAAAATATATAAATTTTTTAAATTTACACACTTAGTGGAATACAAATATAGAGCATTGTGTATATCTTTATTTATTTATTTTTTTATTATTATTTTTTACCTATAAGTTATGGGTTTTGCAAAAGCAAATATCCGAACTAAATTAAAGCATAATTAATGATGCATCATTTACACCTTATAAAGTGAATTATAATAAAGTGTTAACAGATGTTGAAAACTTGTTAAAAAGAATGTGTCAACTAAACAACGGAAATTGGGGAGGTATACTGAGGACTATAAAAATAATGTAGCTTATCCAAGTATCCCAAGATTAAAAGTAAAAGAAAATGAATCAAGATGGGACTTTGTGAGAGATGGAGTAGGGATTAATGAAAATAATGGTAATTATCAAGATAGTGATTTAAACAATGTTGAGGGTGACGAAGGGAATGGTGATTTTTTAGAGAGGGATCCTCCCAGGAGGTCCGAACGCCTGATGAACCAGGTGAACAGGAAGGGCTCAAATCAACAAAACAATTCACTTGGCAGGAACCAGGGGAATCATTCCTATCAGGGGAGATCCTGGAAAGGGAAAAAATGCAGGAATTGGAATTAATAAATAGTTCCATTACTTGCAATGATGGATATGACAGCAATTATGAACTAAATGAAGGGGGAGCCCTTCTTTGTGATGTAATAACAAAATAGGGGTTTACCATCTTTAATTATAGTGGCATTGATTTGACTAATCAACACTTTGATTTGTTGAAAAAAGGAATGACTTTTGTACCAAATTTTAAAACTGATATAGCAGATGTTTTGTTAAATTTAAAGTTATATACTACACAATTAAAGCTTAGAATGTTCTTCCAAGACAAGGAAGACCATAATAGGCATGGTGAATTGAGGCATAAAAGTACTTTTATGCCTCCTTCCTTTCCAGAAGTTAACATGTTTGAAAGAATGTGTGAAAAGGAGATAAGGAAGTGGGTTAAGGATGTCAAAAGGGTGAATTTTAATTTGACAAAAGAAGAAAGTCATGTATTACAAACATTGGCTAATGATAAGAACTTAAGAATAATGACGCCTGACAAAGGAGGAGGGGTGGTCATTATGCGACAGATAAATTATTCAGCCAAAATGGAGACTATCTTAAATGACACCTCCACATATGAGAGCATCTAGGAATGAAGTCAACAGGGGGGTAATGCCTGGATTGATATAATTTTATCAGACGAATTTTTTAAAGGAAAAATTAATGAGAAGGAATTTCATTTTTTTCAGTGGTTAATCCAGTAATACCTCACATCTTTGGAATTCCTAAAACCAATAAAAGCATTGTAAACCCTTTCTTTAGACAAGTTGTAGCGACCAAGGGTTCTAAGACAGAACCAATGGCAGCATGGGTGGACAGACAAGTTGGATCTTTGGTTAAAGAATTTGAACACATTATTAGAGATTCATGGCACTGTCTGGAAAGATTGGCTGAATTTAGGAAGGTTGTGTGTCAGAAATATAGTTTTCTGACAACTGATGTTAATTTCTTTACAGTCATGCTGCATAAAAGAGGTGTAGATATGTTTAGAGATAGTGTGGTAAGAACACACAAAATTGAATTGGATCAAGTTGATTTATTAGTAGAATTTATGGAAATCATTCTCAACAACAATTTTTTAATGTTTGAAGGTGAAATTTTTCACCAAGTGGCAGGGATGACAATGGAGGCCAAATGTGCTCCCATTTTTGCTAACCTGGTATTGTTGGATTGGGAGATGAAATATATATTTTAATTCAGAATTTCAGAACAAAATTCTGGTATATAATAGATTTCTGGATGATATCCTGATTTTATGGAAGGGAGAAGAAAAAGAAGTCATGGAATTTGTAAAATATTTGAATTGAACAACAGACTTCTTGAAATTTACCAGTAGATGGGAACAGGATGAACTAGACTATTTGGATATTCATTTGGTTAAGAGAGATGGGTTATTGGAAAGTTCAGTATTTAGAAAACCCACTTTCTCCAATACATTGCTTCATTTTACTAGTAATCATCCACAATTTCAAAGACGAAGTGTGGTCAAGGGGCAGATGGTCAGGATATCTAGACTGACTAGTGAAGAGGAAGTTTTTCAGAAAGAGATCTATAAATTAAAAGGGTTATTCCTGGTTATTCCTGGATAGAGGATACCCGTTGAAACTTCTCATTAACATCAAAAAAGAGGTGATGCATAAAAGAGTGACATCTTTTGTTCCAATACTTGAACTTGGGAAAACGTGCAGAGGTTAATAAGAATGTTCAGGATAGAACTAATGCTATGGTTATAAGTTATAATGAATGTGCATGTGAGATAGTGGAAATTTTAAATAGATGTTGGGAATTAAGTTTTGAAAATCAGTCGATAGCAAGGTTAGGACCTAACCCTCAAGTAGTGTTTAGTAAAGGAATAAATATCAAGAATATGTTGGAAAGGCAAGTCCAGAGACCAAAGGGTATATGATGTCCAAGTGTGGAGCGTGTAAGACTTGTAGATACATTAATACAGGACCTTACGTGACAGTATGGGGGCATGAGAAATCTTTACAATGCCCGGGTAAATGTAACTGCACTTCGACTATGGTGGTATATTCAACCACCTGCCTATCCTGTCCCGGGTTTTATGTAGGAAAAACTATTAGAAGACTAAGGGACAGAATAGGTGAACACCTCAGGGCAATAAAAAGTAAAGATATACACAATGCTCTATATTTGCATTCCACTAAGTGTGTAAATTTCAAAAAATGTATATTTTTTGTAATTGATAAAGTAGTGGTTAATGAGAGAGGTGGTAATATTAAAGTGAGACTGGAAGCTAAGGAGTCTAAGTGGCAGTTGCGTTTAAACCCCACAATGGACCCAAGATTGAATGATTTTATTTCCATTAAACCAATTTTACAGTGAAGACATGACCAGATTGCATAAAAAAGTAATCAATTCTCAATGTAGTCAGGATAAGGTTGATTATTTTTTTTTAAATTCTTTAAAATATAGTTTAAGTGAATTTTAATATAATGTGATAAAAATGTTTACATTGTATATTTAATATTCTTCTGTGGCTTTAATGCAAATAGCAATTAGTTAATTGTCTTAGGAATTTGATTTGCTGAAGCTAATGAATGTCATTATTTAAGCATAGTGTTATTAATGGTTTGAACAACTCTGAAGAAGCCTATGTACTGGCAAAAGCACTTAGTTGTTCTAAGAGAATAAACGATCCGTGTTTTTAACTGGTTGCGGTAATTTTATTTTTTACATTTAGAGCATACATGATATCCTAGCTCAATTAAACAATCCTGCAGTGGAGCACTAGTTAGTTGTTTAGTTGTAATTTAATAAAATTAATATAGTATACTCCTTAATAAAATTAATATAGTCTATTCCTTCCAGTGTACCTGGTACAGCAAAAAAAAAAAAAATAATAATAATAATAATATATATATATATATATATATATATAAATAAAAACAGCTCTTTTTGAGAATCTTCATGCACAGCAAGCCTTTCCTTCATCTCAGTCTCTGTGTTTCCAATTTTATCAATTCATTTGAATAACTAGTTAGAGCTTCTTTTATTTTTCCATCCTTTTGTCATTTGACTTTGTGTATTCCTTCAGCGTTTCATTAGCTTTAAACACCTATGAGTGGATTTGATTTTCCCTTCTAAATTAATGGGAGCCATTTCATTTCATCCATTTGCCAAAGCTGAAACCTGCACTGCTTTTTGCTGAAAATCTGTAATTTTTTTTTCAGCAAAGAGTTTTTTTCTTCCCAGTTTCTGGTTAATTTTCTCTAAGTTCCTTTAAATTTCTTCTTTATTGTCATAAAGGCCGAGAAATTACTACTCAGTAACTGACTTTTACCAAAATCGATATCTTTTATTAGCTTTTTTGTCACAAGGTTTTCAGTTTTCACAGTGGGAAGGCTCAAATCAACTTGTTGACCAGTATGTAGCCATTGAAAGTCCCTAGCTATTTACATTTTAGAGTGGTATGTGAAGACACCTAAAACTAGTACTGACTACAGATATAGTAGTTTGAGCACAGTAACTGTAACAGATCTTTGAGAGACAGGTCAATGTAATAGCACTGAGTAACACTTAAACTGACTCACAAATAAAGTTGGATTGTCTTTGGGCATTTTACATATAGGTATGGTTCCTCATGCATACGTCAATGTTGGTCTTATGGCAGCAAAGGGAAAGACATCTAGTGGCATATCTGCCCCACAGAAGTAGTGATGGCATGCATCAAGCAAGAAAGCTTCTTAAGGACATGATCCACCTTCTGCTACTAGTTTTATCACCAGTCCCTAACCTAGCTCCACAAACTTATCCCACTTGCATAAGGATACTCTAACATTTCACTTCAGAACAATTATATGCAAGGAGGCTGAAAGGATGCTAGGACACACTGACAGTGAAAAAATGGCTGATACTAACATGCTACATAAAAATTCCTAAAATTAGCCAGTTTGCTTATGAAAAAATTATACTAACCACCAATACCATTCCCTACAGCTTCAAAATGCTACTACTACATCATTACTTAAAGATATGCCCCTTCTCCCTCACAGATTACCAGGCTATCACCAGTCTTTGTCCAATGAGTAAAATTTGTGATAAAATACAAATGGCTTATAGAGCAGTGTCATTATTTCTGACAAACAAAAACACTTTAAGACAAACTACTGTACTACAACATCAACAGCAATATAATTCTATCACCAACTAAGAGTTCAAAAAGCTTCACTGCTCAACAGGTCTTTTCCTCAATTTGAAGAGGGCATCTGAAGTCGTAGATCACTGCTCCCTACTTTTAGGACAGTACGGAATAGGAAAAGGGGTACTATCCGGATTAAGAAGTTACTTTCATACAGGACATTTTTGGTAATCTTAGGAGGGAATCTTCCTACTCTAGAACATTCCAAACAGGAATGCCATGAGGCTCATTGCTGGGAACCATGTTCTTTGCTACATGTATAAACTTTTCCCAATTTAACCTTCCTGCTACAAACTGCACAATATACCCAGAAAGCACAGACTTCTTTGTATCTGCTCTCTCAACTGCAAAGCTTGAAAACTTCTAATAAGTGATCTCTACCTTCTCTGGAACTGAAGATAAAAATATCAATATACTGCTCTACAACAGCATTAATGGCATTCAAATATGTTCAAAAGTTGCACCAAGAAATAGTGTCATAAGCCTTTACATGTGGATGAAATACAACTTGCTATCATGAACTGTATAGGTAACTGAATGCACTAGAATAGTGACTGTATAAAGGGCTGTAGCTAACCATCAGGAAATGAAATGTAGAAGTAATATCATTGACTGGAAAAAATGACAGAGAGAGAAGATCCTCTTCAGCGTTAGGTACTGCAGAAGGAAGATTTTCATCATTCAAAGTAATGATTAAGAATGAGAAGTTATGTACCTACCATAACGTTCCATGTAAGTTGTCTTCTCTCGCCTTCTTTCTTGCTTGATGGGTTCGGAGCCGATCCTCGGCTCCGACTCGGCACTTGCTAAGCTCGAGAGTCACTTTTACCAGCTCGAGGCAGCCCCATATCCCATGATGCAAGGCGGTAAGTACCCAGATCTCGTTTGATGACAAAAGGCAATAGCACCTAGCATAATAACTTCCCAAAGGAAGAAAGAAGGAGAGAAAAAACCTGAAGGATGGTAGAAGGACCAGCTTTGTATGGTCTTCAGAAGCATAATACCTTGTAGAGAAAGGTCTGTCCAGGCCTGGGGGAAGGAGGGAGGGTCGCAAGAAAGAAGGCGAGAGAAGACAACTAACATGGAACGTTATGGTAGGTACATAACTTCTCAATGTTAAGTTGTCAATCTCGCCTTCATTCTTGCTTGATGGGACCACGTCCCTAGCACCTCTATCCTGGGTGGCTCAATGGAACAGACTCTTGAGAACTGTAGAGCCAAAACTGGCTCTGTAGAGCCAAAACTGGATCTGTCCCTGGAGGCCAAACCCAATTTGTAATGGGAAACAAATGTATGAGGAGTGGCCCAAGTGGCTGCTGCACAAATAGTGTCTAATGGAAGTCTAGCTTGAAAAGCTGTGGAAGTGGCTAAGCTTCTGGTTGAATGCGCTTTAGGTTTCGAGCACAGCTGTTTTCCCCTGAGCTGATAAATTTCAGAGATGACAGAAGAAAGCCATCTAGACAAGGTCACTTTTGAGACAGGAAGGCCTTTCTTGTTATCAGCATAGGAAACAAAGAGTTGATCGGATTTCCTGAATTGTTTTGTTCTGTCCAAATAATATCTGAGTTGGCGGTGGACATCAAGATAATGCAATTTTTGTTCCGATCTGTTTGAATAGTTTGGAAAAAATACAGGGAGATCAATAGCCTGATTCAAATTAGTCTTTGAGGTGACCTTAGGCAAAAAGGTAGGATTAGTTCTCAATGATACCCTGTCTTTGTGGAAGACCAAATAGGGGGGGCGAACAGATAGAGCATGAAGTTCAGACACCCTCCTAGCCGAAGTAATAGCAACCAGGAATAAAGTTTTCCATGAAAGAAATTTCAGGGAACAAGAAACAGCTGGCTCGAAGGGAGGAAGAATCAAGGATGTCAGCACTAAATTTAGGTCCCATTGAGGAGGAGGACTCCTGACTGGAGGTTTCAGGAGGAAAATTCCTTTCAAGAAGGCTCTACAAAGCCTGTGGGACATAATGTTGTGATCTGCGAACCCGACATGAAAGTTCAAGATAGCAGCCAACTGAACTTTGACTGTGGAAGTAGAGGAGCCCATGTGAAAAATCTCCGCTAAGAAATCCAAAACTGCTTGTACTGGAGCAGTGAAGGGATCAATATTCTTGGCTTTAGCCCAATAAGAAAAACGTTTCCATTTGCTAGTATAAATCCTCCTAGTAGAGGATTTTAAGGAAGCTACTATGATGTCTCTAACAGGGTTAGAGATCATAGGAAGCCTGGCTAAGGAAGGAAGTGGAGCAACCATGCTGTGAGGTTGAGAGAAGGGATAGAGCGGTGCAGCTGACCGGATTGGTGAATCAGAAGATCTGGCACTGGGTCCAGATGCCACGGCTGCACCAAAAGGTGACGATGGAGGAACAGAAACCAAATTTGTCGAGGCCAATAAGGAGCAATGAGAATCATTTTGGCTCTCAAAACGGTTGCTTTCTGGATAACTTGAGGGATCAGAGGAAAAGGAGGAAAGGCATAAAGAAGTCCCTGGGGCCAATCCTGGGTCAGAGCGTCTCTGGGGGGATGGCCTGGTAGTGGGAAGAGAGAGAAGAAGTCTGGGCATTTGCTGTTTTGGGGAGTAGCAAAAAGATCGCAACATGGGCGACCCCATTCTAGAAAAATCTCTTCCACTATAGATTGTTTGAGAGACCACTCGTGAGGCATGAGAATAGCTCTGCTCAATCTGTCCGCTAAAATGTTGGTTTTCCCAGGGATATGCGTTGCTACCAGAAACCGATGAGAGGAGATCGCCCATTGCCAAAGTTTGAGCGCTTCTCGACACAAGGGGTAGGACTTGGTTCCGCCCTGTTTGTTGATATACCAAACTACAGACATGTTGTCTGTGTGGACTGCAATTGTCCCCAAGGGAAGAAAGTCGTTGAGAGCTTGCAACGTTAAAAGCACTGCTCTCATCTCTAGGACATTTATGTGCAGGTGGTATTCGAAAGGTTGCCACGTCCCATGAACTATCCTGCCCTGATAATGCCCCCCCCACCCAATCAGGGAGGCATCCGTAGTGACAGTGGCTACCGGGGATGGGGGTACAAAGGGTCTGCCTTGGTGAATCTGGGGAGAAGTAATCCACCAAGCAAGATGATTCTTGCATATCGGTGTCACCAGAATTTGGTGACGCATCAGAAGTTGTTGGTAAGACCACTGAGTGAACAACATCCACTGAAGAAGGCGCATATGGAAGCGAGCCAGGGGAAGAAGGGTAATGGCCGCAGCCATGAGGCCCAACACCTTTAGAACCATTCTGGCCTGTACCTTCTTGCTGGCTAGAATGATCCTGACGTGACTTTGAATGTCTGAGATTCTTTGATCTGTAAGGGTAGCTGACATCCGAACAGTGTTTAAGTTTGCGCCTATGAAAGTAATAGACTGGCAGGGCAATAAAGAGGATTTTCCTGAGTTGATCGAGATGCCCAATTGAGAGCAAAGATTTATTGTATAATCCCTGGCTTGAAGAAGCTGATGCCTGGTGGTGGCTGAAAGGAGCCAGTCGTCGAGATACGGAAACACCTGGAATCCTTGACGCCTCAGGTGAGCCGTTACCACTGCCATACATTTGGTGAACACTCTGGGGGCTGTAGTGAGACCAAAGGGCAGGGCTCTGAACTGGAAATGACTGGACCCCAGCCGAAAGCGGAGAAATCTCCTGGAGCATCTGTGAATTTTTCTCCTGGAGCGTCTGTGAATTTTTATGTGATAGTACGCATCCTGAAGATCTATTGAGCACATCCAGTTGTCCTTCTGTAAGAAGGGCAGAATTGACTGAAGAGTGACCATTCGGAATCTTGTCTTCCTCACAGACTTGTTGAGTCTGCTGAGATCCAATATTGGTCTCCAGTCTCCCGTCTTTTTGGGGACCAAAAAGAACCTTGAGTAGATTCCGGGCTCTGAATGATCTGTTGTAACTGGCTGAATGGCTCTTTTTTGCAGAAGTTTTAAGACTTCTAACTCTGCAATTTCCCTTAGACCGGGTGGTACATCTGGAAGGGAATTTGAGTGATAGAAAGGACTTTCCTCTAAAGGAATTTTGTAACCCTCGGATATGATCGACTGTACCCATCTGTCTTGAGTGAGGGAACGCCAGGCTTCTGGGAACAGCGATAGTCTTCCCCCGACTGCCTCCAAGGATGGACAGTCGGGCAACATCTCAGGGATGCTGAAAGGGCTTGTCAGAGAGAGGCTCTCTGCTTCCCTGGTTTTGTGGACCCCCTCTGCCTCTAGAGCGGCGTCTGTTATTGTTACCCCCTCTGCCTCTAGGGGTAAACTGACCACGTGAATCCGGCGTGACTCCGTGGGATTTGCGGAACCACATTTTGCCACCCTTCTGCGCTTTGGGGTAAGGTCTAGAAGGGGTGGAAAAATGGACCCCTACGGCAGAAAGAGTCTTGCCGTCCTGCTCACACCTGGTCAACATTTCCTTCACTTGAGGGCCAAACAAAGCTGACCCATCAAAGGGAGAGTTTGTGAAGGACGCCTTAAAGGGATCTGCAAAATTACAGAGCCGCATCCAGGCTTGGCGTCTAAGAGCCACACCTGTGCCTGCGGCCCTACTCGCTCCATCTGCAGCATATGATATCAGTCGCATGGAGGTGTTAGCAATAGAATTAAGGGTTCCTAGCTGAGAAACAATTTTTTCTTGAGCCCCTGCAGCTGTTGGAACCTGTACTACTTCACCTAGCTCCTTAAGGATATCCCTCTGGAGTCTGGTGAAGTGACATAGGTAGTTCAGCGAACGCATAGCGAAGGTCGCTGAAGAGAACATCCGCTTACCATACCTATCCATGGTTCTAGAGTCCTTATTAGGAGGATGGACAGGTACGGAAGGATCTGCAAGTTCCTTCTTAGTGGCAGCCGCCACCACCATGGCATCAGCAGGGACACCTTTCGTGAGGAATTGCTTGTCCGAAGGGGCAGTAATAAATTTAGAAGGCCTCCTAGGGACTGGCTCTACAGAGTCAGGAGCAGCCCATGCCTTTCGAGCAATAACCTGCATAAGGGGGTCGAAAGGCGGAGACACCCAGGAGGTGGAGGGCCGAGATCCAAACGCCTCCAGGTATACCGACTCATCCTCAGAGGGATTATTGGAGGCCAGTTTCCCCTCTGTTTAAGGAGTTCTAGGATGTCTGAGAAGGAGACATCCTCAGAGGGGGATCTTGGGGATCCCTCCGACTCATCTAAGTCGGTATCCGAAGTGATAGACTCGGGGGAGTCTACGTGTTTCCTCTTACAGGTCCTCTTGCGCGGAGGATCCCCTGACTGATCAGGAGAATCCTCGGAAGAGGGGGTTCTTCCCAGTGGGGAAACCTGAGGCGGAGGATCTCTGGGTCCGGGAGCAAGAGAAATGGCAGAGATATCGACAGGCACCATAGAGGGAGGAGCTAAGGGAACAGACTGCTGGCTGAGTCCAGTGGCCAGCACACTCTTCATCACCTCGAAGGCTCCCCTCCCAGGGAGGTCCGAGAGAACCCGTTCCGAAGAACCAGGAACTCCAGGGCCCACCGAAAGGGAAGGCTCCGAGGCAGATGTCGGAGCCAAGCTCACCAAGGCCGAGGCTCCAAGGGGAAGAGTGGGGTCGGACAAGGGTCCGATGCCACTCACCCCCTCGGAGGAGACCAGGAAAGCCTGACCACCGAATCCCTCTAAGGAAGGTCTCGAAGAGGAGATAAGAGTAGAGGCTGAAGGAGCAGAAGGGGGGGGGTTATCTGTCCTTCAGCCCTAGCAGAAACCATTCCCGAAGACTCCAACTCCAAACTCTGGGGTAGAGTCGAAGGAGGAACTGCAATGGGGTGTGGACTAATAGTCGTTTGTTGAGACGGACTATGTAGCATCTGGGCCAGTGCCTGTGATTTTAATAATCTACTGACCACCCTCTCTAAATCATGGTCAGAAAGCCTGGATGACCTGGATGATCGGCTCCGATGGCTCCGTTCCGAGAGGAGAGGAGATGCCGGAGCCAAGAGTATCGGTTCCAAGGAAGGGGACCTGGACCTCTTCCTCGAAGGAACCATCGGAGCCGACGAAACTATGGAAGCTGTCGGAGCCGACAACTTTTCGGCACCGACAGAAAGTTTCGATGCATCGGCTCCAGCCGGAGCCGATACAGACATAAAAGTAAGGGTGTCGGAGCCGGTCGGCGCCGACACCGAAGCCTGAGCCACATGGTGGTCGGAACCGATCGGAGCCGACACGAAGTGACCGAACCAGAATCGGCACCGATAGCCATCGGTGCCGAAGGTTTGTGCAAACCAGGATCGGCTCCAGCCGGAGCCGATCTCGACTCTGAAAGAGTCGGAGCCGAGGCCGCAGGCTTGGACACAGAAGCCTGGGCCTTGGAAGACTTGGAAGTCTTGGTTGGAGCCGACTTAGCCGGAGAGCCATCCGGTTTAAGTAGGCCCCTCAAAATAAGCTTGTTTCTCCTTTCCTGCAGGACTCTCTGGCTAAAAGAATGACAAATCGCACAGGAGTCCTGCAGGTGGAGAGGTTCCAAGCAGTATAAGCAAGAAGTGTGACCGTCTGTCAGAGACATCTTCTGACAGCACGAGTCACACTTCTTAAAGCCTGAGACCCTTTCCTTAGACATGGTGTAAAAAACACACACACAACACCTGTCCAAGAAAAAATTATCCCAAAATTAAAGAAACACTAATCTCTCACATACACACACACACCCTAACAAGGAGGGGGGGGATGGGATGGGAGAAGGCCTGACTAAAAATTTTTAAGGAGAGAGGGAATTCTAGTCAGAACGGGACTAAAACTAGTCTAAAACTGTTAAAATTAAAGTTTAAATAGAAAAAGGGGCAAAAAAAGTAGTGTATAAATCACTTACCAGGAGCTGGTAAAAGGAGGACCTCATCAGCGAAGCGGCAAACGAGATCTGGGAACTTACCGCCTTGCATCATGGGATATGGGGCTGCCTCGAGCTGGTAAAAGTGACTCTCGAGCTTAGCAAGTGCCGAGTCGGAGCCGAGGATCGGCTCCGAACCCATCAAGCAAGAATGAAGGCGAGATTGACAACTTAACATCTGGCATTTACAGAAAGTGGAAAAAAAGAGAAAAGACTGAAAACAAATTGATCTGTGATCAGCCCTTACTATTCAGGCATAACCACAAGGCAATTTCAGGTGTACTCTCCAGTCCGGCTGGCGAATCTGGGTATCCTGAGGCAATGTTACAACTGCCTCATGTAAACAGACAACCCTCTCCTCCTACCACAAAACAATAACATATCCAAGAGATGCAGTTATACAGCCAAACTGGAGGCTAAGCTCTCTCCACCCAAGACTGGAACAGACAGTCAAGAGAAGAAGGTTAACACTTATACCACACCTACAGCCACACACAGAGCTGCCTGTCTGGAGCCAGAATCTGCCACATGACACAAGTTCTCAGGTCACTCCAGAACAAGTACAAATATGACACTGTCATTGTTCATGTTGGTGTGAATGACCTGAGATGTACCTCCCTGGACTACATGAAAAGAGACATGGAAGAGCTCTCTGATCATGTAGCCCAGGCTGGTATGACCCTGACCCTGAGTAGCATCCTGCCCTTACCAAGAATGATGCCTCAGTATAAAGAAGAAAATGATCACTTTCAACAATTGGCTAATTTTCTGGGGTCATTCAAAGGGGATCCAGTGTCTGTTAGCCTGGGATGACATGCTCCACAGGCCGCGTTGCTTTGCAAGAGACAGCTTGCACCTGTCACCCCTAGGCTTTCGAATACTGGTCAAGGCTCTTGCTGCCCCCATAGTGCCTTTTTTTAGGCAAGGCTCAAAAATCAAACACACTTCTGTAAACAGCACAATTAACAAAAAACTGAGGGTTATGCTACTCAACACCAGAAGTTTAAATCTCAAAATGCACGTGCTTGAAGCACTCCTCAGTATGGAGAACGTTGACATCTGTGCAGTAACTGAAACCTGGTTCAAGGCTCCAGACAGCACCCCAGCACTACCGTGCTACAACTCATAACACACGTTTCGGCCACAGAACATGGATCGAAACACAAAAGGAGGGGGTGTATCCATATTTATCAAGGATACCTACACCTCCAGGTTAGTGGCGCAGCATGATACCTCTGTGATCATTCATGTGCAACTAATCAGGCAAATCTACAATGCAAATTGTGGCCTGCTACAGATCACCCTCCATGACCCAGGACCACCATTCTACCTTTCTGGAGACACTGGAAAACATGAAGGTCCTACTTAACACCCTGATATTGGGCAATTTCAATTACCCTGCCATTAACTGGAAAAACTACTTGAGTACAAACTCCCTGGCCTAGCGCTTCCAGGAATTCATCAACTCAAATGCCCCGGATCAGCTGGTAAACTCCCCTATCAGAGGTGAAAACATATTGTACCTGGTCATCACCAACATGGGTGACAGGTGTTCCACACCGGAGGTCAACCTGTCACTGGTTAGATCAGACCATAAACTAATCACTCTGGATGTCCACACCCCACCACCACCCCCAACTAAGGAAACCACAGTAAAAAACTTTTCTAAAGCAACTTCACATTACTTAAGACAGAGGCGATAAGTTTCACAAACCCCATGCTAAAGGATAATGATGCCAAAGATG
The DNA here is from genome assembly GCF_019279795.1 of Protopterus annectens. Taxonomy (NCBI): domain Eukaryota; kingdom Metazoa; phylum Chordata; order Ceratodontiformes; family Protopteridae; genus Protopterus; species Protopterus annectens. The sequence goes on from NC_056745.1 coordinate 608,185,159, forward strand.
CAAAAACCTTTACAAATGCACTCTATGAGCACCTGCAAGAATGCATGGATCGTGCCATCCCTAGCAAATCCAAGACTCACTCCACTAAGAGAAGGAAACCAGTCTGGTGGACCCCTGCCATAAACAGGCTATACAACAGAAGGAGGAAACTAATTCAGAAAAAAGCAAATCCCAAGAAGGAAAGACATCCCTGATCAGTATCAGTAAGAAACTAAGGTCCCTCATAAAATCATCCAAGGCTAACTTCGAAAGAAAAATAACCAAGGATTCAAAAGATAACCACAAAGCCTTCTTTAGCTATGTTAAGTATCTAAGTGGCAACGTGCAGATATGCACTGAACTAGTGCAAAACAGCACAAAATATACCGAACCTACGGATATTGTCAACATCCTGGAAGATAGATTCAATGCAAACTTCACCCCTCTCTCACCCCCAAAAGGGCCCACAACAATACCGGAAAAGTGTAGTGTCCCGGAAATCACAGACGCACAGGTGAAAACAGCCCTTTCAAAAGCCAAAAACAGAGCGTCAATGGGGCCAGATGGTGTCCCAGGCTGCGTCTTGCACAAACTACAGAATGAACTAACCCCCCACCTAAACACGCTGTTCAACCTCAGCCTCTCCACAGGCTACGTACCCCATAGAATGATGCATAGCAACAGTTATTCCACTCCACAAAGGAGGGGCCACAACTGACCCTGGTAACTATCGCCCCATGAGCCTGACTAGCCTGGTCTGCAGGGCTATGGAACGCATCATCATGGAACTCATTAACAAAGACATTGGGAACCTCCAAACACTTGACCCGACACAGTTCAGCTTTGTTAAGGGCAGATCATGCCTACTAAACTTGGTTGACTTCTTCGAGACAGTCACCAAGGCCATAGACAAGGGAAAGGTGGTTCACACAGACTACCTTGACCTCGCCAAGGCTTTCGACACCATTCCCCACTAGGGTATTACAGAAAAACTCACCAGCCTGAACATAAATCCCTATGTCATGAGATGGGTTGCCAACTGGCTTACAGACAAAACTCACACGGTAAGAATAGCAGGCTCCAGGTCCGACTTTAAACCAGTCACAAGTGGTGTCCCACAAGGCTCGGTGCTGCGACCCCTACTGTTCGGCATATACTTCTCAGAAGTACAGGCAAACACAGGAGGACTATGGCTAACCAAGTTCGCTGATGACTGCAAACTGGGAGCCATAATTGACTCTCCGGCTGACACTGACATCCTCCAAAAGGGCCTTACTGAGACAGACACCTGATGTCAAAGTCATGGCCTCAAGCTAAATTCCAAAAAATGCATAGTCATCCTGTTTGGGAAAAACAAAACACCCACGAATTACCACATAGGTGGCAGCCCCCTTAATACAGAAGAGGTAATACTAGATCTGGGGACCCAGGTAGATAGTAATCTCTCCTTTGACAATCATGCCAAAGTAGCTAAGAAATCCTTCTATGTGGCCCATCTAATTACTAAAGGGTTCCATTCTAGAAATAAAGAGGTTATAGCGCCCCTCCACTCGTCACTCATCAGACCCATCATAGAGTACAATGCCTCATTTGGGATGTACCTCACAAGACACTTCCAACAGTGGAAAAGACCACAAAAGTACCTAACCAAGAGGATTACTGGCCTCAAACATATGTCCTATGCAGCCTGATTGTAAAAACTCCGGCTGTACTCAGTGGCATATCGCTTACTCAGAGGTGACCTCTGCCTGACTTACAAAGCCATGTCCAACTCAGAATTGATGGACACGCTCCACCTAAAGAAATCCAAGTCACTGCAAGCCATGTGCTCTAGTGAGCTAAACCTCGCCACAACAATAAATAGAACATGTTGGAGGGATAGATTCTTGTCGCAGAGACTCCCCATGCTTTGGAACAAAATTCCAAACTACATTAGGCAGAGCCCCTCACTAACACTCTTTAAGAGAAACCTTGACGAGTGGATGGGTAACAGAAAATACACCCCTGGGATCACTTCATTAGCTCTGCTTGACAGAGGATCAGTTAATAAATCAATGGGGTGGCAAAAGCCAACATACTCTGGCTAGGCTTATAAATGCCCTTGGGCAGATAGCCTAGTACCTACCTATGAACCTATGTAAGAGATTGCACAAGAAGTAAGAGATAGAAAATAGACCTTCAAACTATAAACCCAAACTGAACTGGTTTAAAACTGTTACAGAAAATACTTATGTGCCCTTAAACATGTTTTACATGAATTAACCAAATCAAAATATGTAAAATGTCAATTAATATAGTATAATACAATTTTAGAGGGGGTGACAGAGAGTTAAGACTGGACATTGCAAAGTCCCATTGGCAACTTTTTATTTTATTTTTATTTGTGACTGGGAGAAAATGTTCCATGGACATTTTTCAGACTCAGCCTGGGAGCACTGTATGATTAAGTGACTTGCTCAGAATCACAGAGTTAGGCAACGGAGGTTGAGGAAATGAAACCATGGACCACAGGATACAGCTCATTAACAGCTTCTTAATCCTCTGTGCCAACTGCCATTGCTTGTTAGATGTTGGTTCCCTGCCTGGACTGAATAAATGCCATCCTAAAGTGGATTTAATATTGCTAGATTACGGCATTTTGCAGTATACGCAACACTGGATGTCATTTTATGTTCAACAGTTATGCAAGTATGATCAGCTGATCCCATATGTTATTTAAGGAGTGCGTTTTTTTATTCTAAAATATTGTTTACGGACGTCTTGTGTGGTTTAAGGTAGAGACAAAAGTGCTTACAATAAACATTTCAGTTAATTTTTTGCTGTTTCTCTTCTTTACAGTATCATCAATATGCATACTGTTGTCAAGAATGTTTGTGCTACTGGTTTTGAAAATATGTTGGTCAACATTTTAATTATGTATGTATGTATATATGAAGAAATAGAGAGGAATGAGAGTGAAATTCAAGAATTACATTATTGTTCGGTATTTCAACAAAGCTCTGACATTAGAAGTTATGTACTTACCATAACTTGGCATCTGTGTTGTCTATTTTCATTCTTCCTCACTAATGGGTCTAGGATCTGATCCTCGGCTCCAACTCAAACGCAGCTACAAGACTTTGGATCCGAATCTCGAGTTCCTCCCTCTAACCATAATGCCCATTACCATCCCCAACTCCTTAGATCAATTATGCTGTCTACCCCTACTGTGCTATAGAGACAGAACAGACACAAAGCAGGACTGAGATTCAAACCAGGAACACAATGGTTCCCATATCATCCACAGATCTTTGTACGAGAGACTGGGCCGGGGAATGGCTGGGCAGGAATGTGAGGAAGAATGAAAATGGACAACACAGATACCAAGTTATGGTAAGATCTGACGTTGTCCTTTTCATTCTTCAACTTCAAAAACCCTACAGCTTCAACTTGTAACAATAAACACACGTAGCATATGTAATAAAATTTTGCATGGCTATCCACTCGCACCCCAAATATTGTAGCAGTAACAGAAACTTGGCTAAAACCTCATATTGATGATACTGAAATTCTTCCTCCAGGGTACAACATTATTCAAGTTGATAGACTCCACAAAAAAGGCGGCGGCGTACCACTAATCTACAAAACCAGCCTTAACTTAACAATCTATCCCAAACAACTCCCCACTTTTGACAATCTAGAACTCTTACTAATTTCCCTTCACATCAACAATAACAAACAAATAATTATAGCAGTAATCTACATCCCACCAGGGCAAAATATCCCCCTCCTAGAGGACTTTTTATCTTGGGCAAACCAGAACATCTCACAGGAAACCATTATTCTAGGAGATACAAACTGGCTAAACCTAACAACCAACTCTCCAGTCAACAGCATAAACCTACATAGTTTCACACAGCTTATTATGACTCCTACCCATGGCCTAGCCACTAGATCAGAATCCACCCTACAATGGATATTAGTATCTCACCCACAAAATTATTCCAACTCAGGCATCTTACCTAACATACTAAGTGATCACCTTCCAGCGTTCACCCATAGGACCGACTCTCAAATATCAAAAACACACACCTACAAAACATCCAGAAATCTCACCCACTTTGATCCAGACAAATTCGTAAGCATCCTAAAAACCCAAAATTGGCTCCCACTAAAAACTCTCCCCCTAGATGAAACTGTTAACTATTTCAACAAACTTTTTCTGGACACACTAAGCAGCTTTGCCCCTATACGAACCAAATGTACCAAGGCCAACCATACCCCTTGGCTAACCAAACCAACAAAACAAAGCCTCCTCCATAGAAATAAAGCATGGAAACAGTGGCAGAAATCTAAAACTAAACAAACCGAACTTACTTATAAGCAACTCCGAAATAATTCCAAAAAACTAGTCATACAGGATAAGAAAAACTACTTTATCTTGCAGCTCTCCACCACAAACAACAATCCAAAAAAGTTTTGGAAATCAGTCTCCGCATTATTTAATCCTGGCACTTTACAAAATCCATCCCCCACATCTGATAAAATCATGAGAGATTTGCTGAGAGCTTTTAACACCCATTTCATTACTACTATTCAAAACCTAATCAAAGACCATACAACAAATTCCTCATATATTAATAAAACTTCTCCTACTCTAGACTCCTGCATTAATAATCTAACAGCACCTTCATTCTCCATCCAACCAATTCCAACCTCATAAATATGCAAACTTCTAAATAAACTCAAACCCTGCTCTCGCTGCTGACAAACTCCACCCCCCCCCAAATATTTAAAGCTAGCATCAACTGCAACTGCATACCCAGTCAGTATTCTAATAAATCGGTCTCTCTCTGAATGCTATCTTCCAAACTTATGGAAAAAATCTATCACCCTACTTCATAAAGGTGGAACTTCCCATGACCTGTCAAACTACCGCCCTATCTCAATAATTTCACCACTATCAAAAATATTAGAAAAATGTGTACACACTCAATTACCTAAACACCTCCTAGACAATGACCTTCTCTCTCCCACACAACATGGATACCGTCCAGGGCATAGCACAATTACAGCCCTGCTCTCTTTCACTGATACTGTTAACAAAGCCCTTGACACTGATCTCTATACCTCAGTAATCTTACTAGATCTGTCAAAGGCTTTTGACACTGTATCACATAAACTACTACACCAAATATCAAAACTAGGATGTTCCCCCAATTCTGTCAAATGGTTTAGCTCCTACCTCAATAACAGACAGCAATCAGTAAAATGGCAAAATGCGCAATCTACCTATCAAAAAAAACACCATAGGAGTCTCTCAGGGCTCCATTATAGGGCCACTTTGTTTGTTTGTATCTTTCGGCTTTTCCTGGTTAGGGGTCGCCACAGCGGAACTCCGGTCCGCTAATGATTGGTAGTGGATTTTTACGCACTGGGTTACCAGCCCTGACGCACAACCTTCAACAAAGGCACGCCCCATTCACGTATGCCTCCGCACAGAAGATGCTCTAGCTGAGAATTGAACGGGACAACGTCTTGCTATGAGGCGACAATGCTACCGCAGCACCACCACTGCAGTAGGGCCACTACTATTCAATATTTTTATCAATGACCTTCACAAAGTCTCTCAAATAGGAAACTTGATCCAATACGCTGATGATTCGACAATTATATCTTCTGCCGACAATTTCTCTGACCTTCTCAAAATAACCCAAAAAGCTTTTACTTCTATAGAAACCTGGCTAAATAATTCTCAACTGTTGCTAAACGCCAAAAAAACAAAACTACTCCTATTCACTTGAAAACCACCAAGCATAAACTTTTAAGATTTTTTCTAAAGATGGAACTGAAATAGAACTAGCTAAAACAGCTAAACTTCTAGGTATGACAATAGACGACAGACGTACATTTGAGCCACAAATTCATAGCAAAATAAAAATGTACACTCTAAATTAGGCAAACTGTATAGGCACAAATTCTATCTCAACAGGCAAACCAAAGCTAAACTAGCAAATACCCTGCTCCTCCCTTCCCTCCTATATGGAAGTGCTATCCTATCAATCTACTCTCATCTCTTAGTAATAAGCTGCAATCATGCTATTATAAAATAGCTAAATTTGCCTCAGGAAAAAGTACAGTTGTGTACACTTACCATAAATGTAGATGTTCGAGTGTATTCACTGTTGCAATCATTACATTTGGGTAATCTACTGGCAGGTTGCCCTCAGTCGGCCTGATTAACAAAGTCTTGGGTCCTACATTGGTTGCTGTCCCTTCTTCCATGCCATTACATCAGTTTTTCTTGCCCTAGATGTCAGGTGCCCCCCAAATGGGGAGCAAAAAATATAAATAATTTTAAACACAAAAATATATACCTCCAAACAAAAGCAAATACACCAAAAAGGCTTTTAAGTGTAGAAAAATAAAGGAGAGGCATAATAAGAGAAAAAACAGGGTCTGGAGGGAGGGTAACCAGGACTGCAACAGTGAATACACTTGAACATCTACATTTATGGTAAATGTACACAACTGTACTGTGTTCTTCATGCTTCATTGTTGCAGTCATTACATTTGGGTAGATTCCTAAAGCTAAGGTTGGGAGGATGGATTTATACAGTATTAGGACCTGCAAAACAGCAGTGGCAAAGCCAGCTCTGGATTTAGAGAAAATTAGTAAACGATAATGCTTGGTGAAAGTATGAAATGAACTCCAGGTAGCAGCTTATAGAATATCCCTGGTAGGAACACCTCGGAGAAAGGCTGTAGTAGTAGATGCGGCCCTGATGGAATGGGATCTGATCCCCTGGGGGATAGGTTTTCCATGGTGCTTATAGCAGAAATGAATGCAATGGCTTATCCATTTGGAAACGGTTTGCTTTGAAATAGCCTTTCCCTCTGCCCCTGCAGCAAATGCTACCAGCAGTTGTTCAGATTTTCTTCGAGATTTAGTCCTGTCCAAGTAAAATCTAAGTTGTCTGTGTACATCCAATGAATACAGAATCCGCTCTCCTTTGTTCTGTGGACTGGGAAAGAAAGTTGGCAAATGAATGGACTGATTAAGAGCCACACTGGATACCACCTTGGGCATGAAGGATGGGTTGGTCCTGAGTGACACCCTGTCCACGTGAAATATGATGAAAGGCTCCACTGCCGTAAGGGCCTGTAATTCAAAAATCCTTCTAGCTGAAGTGATTGCTAAAAGGAAGACTGTTTTCCAAGAAAGGAATTTTAAGTCGGCAGTAGCAGCTGGCTCGAAAGGAGGTAGAGTGCGTTTTTCCAAGACAAAGTTAAGGTCCCAGGCAGGGGTTGAAGCTCTCCTGGGTGGCCTTAAGTTTTTTGCCCCTCTGAGATACTGCTTTAACAGAGGATGAGAGAAGGGGGGGGGGGGTTCTGTGCTGTACTGAGCTGAAATGGCTGAGGCATGTATTTTTATGGAAGAAAAAGACAGGCCCTTGTGAAGTATCTCAGTTAAGTATTGTAAAATCTGAGGTAAATTGGGCACTGCTGTGGTCATCCCCTGAGAATGATTCCAGGCACAGCATCTTTTCCATTTGCCAGCATAAGATTTTCTGGTACTAGGTCTTCTTGCCTCCAAAATGACATTCATCACATGTTTGCTGAGGAATGCTAAGGGAGAATTTAGGTGATCTGCCAAGCTGCAAGATTCAATGTTTGGAGCTGAGGGTGCAGAATTTGGTTGTTATGCTGAGAGAGTAAGGAAGGTGTCTGAGGCAGGTGCCACGGAGAAAGTTGTGACAGACTGCGTAGGGGTGGGTACCAGCGTTGGTGAGGCCAGTCTGGAGCAAGCAAAATCATCTTTGGTTTGTCCTGTTTGACTTTTAGTAGAGGGGGAAAAGCACAGACAGATAGGTTTTCCCAGCTGAAGGACAGAGCATCTACTTTCCAGGCTTTTTTGTGAGGAGTTCTTGTGCAAAATTTGTCCAAATGGTAGTTCTGGGGTGAGGCAAAGAGATCTATGTCTGGGCTCCCCCATTTGCATGTCAACATGGCGAAAATCCATGGTTCCAGTTTCCATTCGTGTGGGTCCTTGTGATTTCTGCTTAGATCGTCTGCCAAAATATTCAGCTTTCCTGGCAGGAATTGGGCTTGTAGTTGTACTTAATAGCTCAAGGCCATGTTCCACAATGCCATGGCTTGTCTGCAGGGTGGGGGTAGGAAAGTGTACCCCCCTGCTTGTTTATGTACCACATAACTGTGGTGTTGTCCGTCTTTACCATTAGTTGTCCTGGATGAAGGTTGTCCTTGAAGCCTGTCAGTGCATTCTGTACAGCTAGCATTTCTTTGTGATTGATATGAAGGTGTATTTGATTTGGTCTCCATTTGCCCTGAATGCACTTCCATGCCAGATGAGCCCCCCATGCATAGTCTGATGCGTCTGTAGTTAGGGTTTGGGCGGCAGGGGGTGGTGTGAATGGCAGTCCCTTGTTTTGGTGGCAGGCCTCTGCCCACCATAGGAACTCTAGTTGCAGGCAAGGTACGATAGGAATCATTGTTTCCAGGCTGTGACAATGTTGACTCCATAAACTTTTTAAGTACCACTGAAGTTTCCTCATATGCAGTCTTGCATATGGTATTAAAAGAATGCAGGAGGCCATGAACTCCAAGGCTTGCAGTATTTATCTTGCAGATAGCAGGATTTTTGTGGTCACCTGCTTGAAGTAAGTTACCAACTGAATTTGCTTTTCTGGCGTAAGGTAAGCCATCTGCGCAGTTGTATTCAATTTTGCTTCCAGGAATGTTATTTTTTGAGAGGGCACTAGTTGAGATTTCTTTGCATTTATGGTGTACCCTAGACAAGTTAGAACCTTTTTTTTTACAAACGCCAGATTTTTTAGAAGAATGTTTAATTCAGGCAGAAAACAAGGCCAATCGTCCAGGTATGGATATATTTGAATATTTCTTTGCCTGCACAATGCAATTACTGGAGCCAGGCGCTTTGTAAAGACCCTGGGTGCAATAGATAAGCCAAAGGGCAGTGCAGAGAACTGATAATGCAAAAAGCCTGCTTTGAAGCAGAGGTATCTTCTGCAAGATTCCCTTATTGGGATATGCAGGTATGCCTCTTTCAGATCTAGAGTTGCCAACCAGGCATCTTTGCCTAGCATTGGAATTAACTGGTGAAGAGTCAGCATCTTGAATTTTGGAATGTCCAGGAAAGTGTTTAGAGTAGACACGTTCAGAATTGGATGCCATGATTTGTCTTTTCTGGGTACCAGGAAGAGTCTGGTATAGAAACCTTGTCCCTTTTCCCCTTCTGGTACTAGGTGAATAGCCCCCATGTGTAAGGGGAAAGTACTTGTTTCTGAGCCTCTGCCCACTGATTTGGGGGTAGGTCTGGCCATCCGCTTGGAGTTGGCAATGTGTGGAAATGAAATTTGTATCCCTGGGACACTATTTAAAACCCATTTCTCCTGGGTTTAAGTTGTCAGTTTTTTGCATGAAGTGCCAGTTTTCCCCCCAAAGGGGCAGCTAAAAGGTAAGTGCTTGGTAATTCTAAAGGAAAGTCATTGAGACTGTTTACCATAGGGAGGTGTCTTGTTGCTTCCAGATTTGGAAGAGGAGGTACCCCATTGCTTAGATCTGAAAGTCCCTTGGGACTGAAACTTGGAGCTTTTGGCATGTCTGGGTCCGGCTTGAGTGGCTCTGGAAGGAACTGGAAAGGACCAGTTCTTAGTAGGCCAGTGCCTACTAAATCTTGGAGGTCGTACTTGTAAGAAATCTTTCACAGTCTGCATAGATTTAGCCTTATAATCCATCTTTTTTAGAACTTCTTCAGTCTTATTGCCAAACAGACGGCCCTGCTGCAAAGGAGCATCCAACAATTTTTCTTTAACATGATCAGGCAGAGATTGCTCCTTAAGCCAAGTATGCCTTCTAAGTACAGACCCAGTAACAGCAGCTCTGCAGGAGGCCTCCAGAGAATCAAAACCACATTGCAAAATATGTTTTCCAACTTGTTCAGCTGAATGCAATAAATCCTGTAAATCTTTATTTTCCACACAGTCAAAAATCAACATAATTTTCTAGTAGTATAGAAGTATAAACCTTCTTACCCCATCTATCCAGCGCCCTGGAATCTCTATCAGAAGGGGTAGGATTTTTAGCAGTAGAAGCCTTAATGCCCTTGGGGCCTTGAGAAATGGTTTCAGGATCCGCAAGAGGATTTTTGAAAAGGAATTTGTGGGAGTCAGGAACCCTGTAGTATCTGTCTGGCTTACAAGGAGCCAGATGCAGAGAATCAGGAGCCATGCTGGATTCTAAAAACACATCATCAACAATGTCTAGTACAGGAGGTATAGCCAAGGGCCTATGCTGTGGAAGAAGAAGAAAATCCCTAAGCCTCTTTTTGGATTCAGAAAACTCCTGACTTTCCCAGTGGAAATGTTCCCTTAAGGTATGTAAGGTTTCCCCGAAAGAAAAATCCTCAGGGGGAGAAGCAGAAGGAATGGAATCCTCTGCATCAGAGTCCTCATAAGTAGGTATAGACAAATCCTGTTCATTGGAAGAGTCAGAAGAAATAGAATCCTGTTCAGATGATTCATAGTCAGGTTCAGCCCTAGGCCTCTTTGAAGGTGGGGGTTGGCTACCCCTGATTAGAGTAATTAAATATTCAGCCATTTTGATAATTTGTTTTTCAGGCATAGGAGCCTGCACATATGGCCTAGGAGTCATTTTTTTAGACATAGATCAAGCTTTTGGCTTTAATATTGAAGATGGCGTTGGTTTAATATACAAATCTGTAAGCCTGAATACACCCTCAGAAGCCGGTGGCTGCACAGTGACTCCAGACCCATCCAAGGTAGAGACATCCACGGATTCCATAATTGAAGCATCTCGTGGCATACCGGACTCCGGATGGGTCTCAGTAGAGGCCTGTGAATCAGAATTAGCGGGTATCAGGGGCTGTGAAAGAGCCTCACTGAGCACCGGCGAACTGGCAACTGGCTTCGGAGAAGCATCGTCAGCAGTTTTGGACCGCAATGGCCTGTCTCTGTCTTTTTCTTTGCGTTTTTTAGGTAATCCAGTAGTCGGATTGCTAACCAACGTCATTTCTGGATAATTAAATCGTGATCCAAAATATTTAGAAGCAAAAATGTACTGACGATGGATAGTGCGTTGATTAAATAAAGCACAAAACCGACAGCAAGGTACATCGTGGTCAGGGCCTAGGCAAGGAATACAGTACAAGTGAAAATCCTTATGAGGTATTTGCTTCCCACAAGTACTATAATTATTAACTTTTCCTGACATCGGTAACGAGCAAGAAAAGGTTTCCCCAACGGGGTACTTAGCTTTTTAGTTGAAGACTTTGGCTCTGAAACTCAAAAACGAAAATTTCAGGAGTCAGCTGACCGGCACTTGCGAACTGCTTCTGCTTCGGGCACCGCGCAGCAAGAAAGACTGATGTAATGGAGCCAGGCTGCATGTTTTATACCCTTGACGACCTGACGTCATGGAAAAAGGGACAGCAACCGGCGCAGGCCCCAAGACTTTGTTAATAAGGCCAACTGAGGGCAACCTGCCAGCAGATTACCCAAATGTAATGACTGCAACAGTGAAACACGAAGAACATCCTAACCGCACACACCACTGTGAAGCAATTGCAGAACTCAACTGGCTCGAATTCTCAAGCCATCTTTCTTATACCCAACTAACACTAGCACATAAACTAATTTTCAAACCCAACCTCTGCCCAGCACTTCACTCAGTCCTGCAAACTTACACTCCTACTTGGTTTCTTAGATCATCTCAGAAACAACTAATAAAGGTTACAAAACCAAACAAATGAGCTGGGCAAAGTCTGTATTCCTGTAATATAGCCAAACTTTGGAACACATTACCCTCCCATATAACTCTAATGGGATCTTCAAAACTCTTTAAATCATCACTCAAGCTACATTACCAGAAAAACTTATCCTATCACTGCACAACAATCAGACTCCCTTAGCCTCCCTACCCCATGCTAAACTATCCTAAGTGACACTCACAATTTATCTCATTATATTCTTCTACCCTTTACTACCTGACGTTTCTCTCCTTCTCCCTACCTCATGCTAAACTATCCTATGTGACACTCACATATCACCGGATTACATACCTCTGCCCATTACTGCTTGAATATACTCTCTTTCTTGCTTCCAAACCTACTGAGAATTTTTCCGAATAAGGAACTATAAATATGTTTCATTTTAAACGTTCTATGTTGAATGTACTACCACAATGGTACATAATGTGCAAATGTTTATTTTAATGTTCTATGCTGAATGTACTATCACAATGGTATATAATGTACAAATGTTTTTTTAATGTCTTAATGTTTTATATTTTGAATGTATTACCATGGAGCTTTTCTCCCCGGGCCTCCACTGAAAATGGGTCAATGGCTCAGTGGACTTTCCTGGTCAACAAATGTCAATAAATATAAATAAATAAATTCTTCCTCACTAATGGGTCAGAGTTCCCAGCTACATAACTCTCAGGAGGCCTTCAAGGAAGGACATGCCAGAGCACTGCTGAACCAAAGGAAACTGCTTCTGGAGACAATGTTTAATTTCTAATGCATAACAAGGGTATGAGTCTTTGACCAAGTGGCTGCAGCACAGATGTCATCAATGGAGATTCTTGAAGAAAAGGCAGATGAAGTAGCTACAGAGCTAGTGGAGTGAGCTTTAGAAGGACGAGGCAACTTCAGACCTTTTTGAGAATAAATCAGCAAAATATATTCAGTGATCCATTTGGCTACAGTAATTTTGGAAACTGCTTGACACAAGCATTTAGGGGAAAAGGACACAAAGAGCTGATCAGACTTCCTGTACATTCTTGCTCTGTGAAGATAAAAATGTAATTGTCTGTGAAGAACATCAAGCAGGTGTAGCATATATTCACTTTTATTTGTAAAGTTGGGGAAGAAAACTGGTAGTTGAATGGACTGGTTAATGTTAGTCTCTGTAAACACTTTAGGCAGAAAGAAAGGGTTGATCTGAAGAGACACCCTATCCTTATGGAAAACAATATAAGGACATCAAGTTGATAAGGCCTGGAGCTCAGAAATTATTTTTGCTGAAGTGATAGCTAATATAATATTGAAGATTTTCTTTATGAAAGCCCTGCATAATCTGGAAGTTGCAAGGGACAATGATTCATTTCCAGCATGGAAGTTGGATATGGCTGCCAAATGAAGTTTAATGGTAGAAAAAACTAGCCCCTTCCTTAAATAGAGTAGTGAGAAAAAGAAGAACAGCTGACGTAGGTGCTGAAAAAGTGTCAATATTCTGACATGACACCCAAATAGAAAATCTTTTCCATTCACTTCTGTAGACTTTCTGCAAACATCTTTGTAGACTTTCTTGGTGGAGGCCTTCTGAGGGGCCAAGATAATGTCACAAAATGGGTAAACAGGCTTGGACCATCTTACTATCAATGGAAGTGGAGATATCAGTTTGAGGGTGTGAAGACTGGGATGTTGAATTTATGATGGATGAGATAAGAGATCCTGAGTGGGCTCCAGTATCCATGTCGGCTATTTCAAGTGAGAGCAGAGCAAGTGGAACCGTACCTGTCAAGGCCAGAAGGGGACAATGAAGATAATGGAGCTCTTCAGCCTGCTTGCTTTCTGTAAAAACTTTGGGATCAGTGGAAGACTGGGGTGAGAATACAAGAGACCGAGGGGCCAATCATGACTCAGAGCATCCCTCAGTGACTCCCCTGGAGGGGGGATCAGCGCAAAGTACTTGATGCACTTGGTGTTGAGGGGAGAGGCAAATAGGTTGCAGCAAGTCTGGCTCCAGTGGCTGAAAATCATATCCGCCACTGCTTGATTGAGGGACCACTCATGAGGAATCAGGATGAACCTGCTCAGTCTGTCAACCACAGAACTGGTTTTCCCTGGTATGTGCATTGCAATAAGAAAGCAGTCTGAAGAGATTGCCTGTTCCCAAATCCTCATAGACTCTCTGCACAACTGGTAGGAATGGGTTCCTCCATGTTTGTTGATGTACCAGACTACTGACATGTTGTCCGTATAGACTGCAACAGTCCCTAGAGGGAAAACATCTTGAAAGGCTTGTAACATCAAGAGGACTGGTCTCATCTCTAAGACACTGATATGCAACAAGGTCTCTGAGGGGAGCCACATGCCTTGGACCATCTTTCCCATGAAATGTCCCCCCACCCCAGTTGGGAAACATCCATGGTTAACTGTGGATATTGGGAAGAAAGAGAGAATGATCTGCTCATAAAAAGATTGCCCGACTGGATCCATCAGCAAACATGATGTTTGCAAATTGGAGTGAGTTTTAGGTGACATGATAGAGGCTGGTAAAGAATGGACCACTGAACCGTCAGTGTCCACTGAAAGATTCTCATAATGAACCTTGCTATAGGGACCAGAAGAATGGCAGCTGACATTGACCCAAGAGCTTGTAAACCTAATTTTGCTGGAGGAGACTGAGACAGTAAGTCCCGCACCTGATTTCTCAATGATGTAATGCAATGAAGAGATAATGATGCCACTTGAGTCGTAGTATCCAACTGAGTTCCTATAAATTCCTGAGTCTGTACTGAAGTCAGCTTTGATATGGCAAGGTTTACTGTACTGCCTAGGGTGTTGGAGATCTGAAGCAATTAATGGCTTGTAGAAGTTCATGCCTGGTTGGGGTAGTGAGGAGCCAATCGTCGACATAGGGAAACACCTGAAATCCTTTGAGTTTCAAGTGAGTTGCCATGACTACCATGCATATAGTGAACATCCTGGGGACTTTGGTGAGTCCAAAGGGTAGTGCTCTGAATTGGTAGTGATTGGCTCCCAGCTGAAAGCACAGGTATCTCCTGGAGTGCCTGTCTATTTTGATATGATAGTATGCACCCTGGAGAACTACAGAGCACATCCAATTGTCCTTGTGCAGAAGAGGTAGAACGGTCTGAACCGTAACCATTTGGAACTTTGACTTCTCTAAAACACATTCAAATTACTTAGACCCAGAATTAGTTTCAGGTCCCCTGTTTTTTGGCACCAAAAAGAAGCAGGAGCAAGTTCTGTATCTAAAAAAGGACTCAGACAGTAAATCCAATAGATTTATTTTCGTAATAGACCTCTTCTCCAGCTCCTCGGCATAAGCCTTTAACAGAGTATAACAATAACTATTTCTCATTCCTTTTTATAGTAAAAACAGTTCTAATAAAACAATTAAAAGAGTAATTAATTATAACAACCATTTCCAATTAAGTTCTCTATTTAACCCCTTCGGGTATAAGGTATCAAACTTTAAAATAAACAATGCTTCTTTCCACTGTAATTTATTCTTAAGGCATATGCCTTTTTCACAATACACTTTTTCTAAAATTGTACCTACTTATTTATTTCCATCACTGTTATGATACTTTTTAAAGTGTAAGCCTAATGGGCTTTCCACCTTTTCATTTTTAATATTTCTCAGATGTTCTAAAAATCTAACACGGAAACTTCTTTTAGATTCTCCTATATAAAATAAATTACACTCACATTTAAGCACATAAACAATGCCTTCTGTATTACAACTGTAACTGTCATTCACACTAAATTTCTTTCCATTTATTTGATCAAAAAAATTCACTGTTTGATTACATATACTGTAGTGTCCACATGCTTTAAAACCACAGTCAGATATACATTTAGTTAATCTTACAGCAGGAAAAATGAAATAAGCATGTACTAACATATCCTTAATACTTTTTCCACGCTTGTATGACACCATAGGTCTTTGAGGTATCAGTTCTCCTAAAAAAGGATCTTCTGTCAAATATTTCCAATAGAACATAATTATTTTAACTAATTCCTCTGTATATACTCCATAAGTGGTAACAAAAAATATCTTTTCCACTTGTTTATTATGTATATTTTTATCTGATCTACCACAATACTTTACTTCCTTATTACTTTGATTTTTTTAAACTCAAATTCTTCTTAGCTTGTTCTACATCTTCTATACTATAGCCTCTTTTTATAAATTTACTACAAATTTGTTCAATTTCTAATTCTTTATGTTGCCTATCACTGGTCAATCTTGAAATATGCAATAATTCATTATAGGGAAGTGCTGATATTAAGTGTGGTGGTTGACGACTAGTCCCATGTATAAAGTTATTAACCCCCTCAAATTTATAATGGACTGATGTCACCACTTCATTATTTTTTACTTCCAAATTCACATCTAAAAATGTTACTTTATTTCCCCACTGAGCTCCATCAAACTTTATACCAAAATTATTGCAATCAAGATCCTGGATAAATTTATGTACACTGGAACTACCCCCTTCACATAGAAAAATCAAATCATCTATGTAACGATAGTACTTAATCACATAATTTCTAAAAAAGCACGTCTTATATAGAAATTCTATTTCAAAGTGACCCATAAACAAATTTGCATATGTAGGAGCAAACACTGCTCCCATTGCTGTTCCCTTTATTTGTTGGTATAAATTATCGTTAAATTCAAAAAAATTATTTTGAAGACAGAACTGTATTAAATCAATTATATAATAAGTCAGTGGTGTATCACCTAGATAAAACTTTAAAGCTTTAATACCCAATTCCTGTACAATATTCATATAGAAATTTTTAACATCTAATACTATCCAGTATCTATTTTCATTCCACTGTGTTCTGTCTACTTTTTCAAGGAAGTCAAAAGTGTCTCTAATGTACGATGATAACTTCACAACCTTAGGTAGAAGTAATTCATGTAATACAATTCCTATGTTGTGAAGAAAATAATTACATGCATTCACTATTGGACGACCCGGAGGGTTACATCTATTTTTGTGTAACTTAGGAAGACAATAAAATTTAGCCATGGTACAGTTATCTATGGAAAACTTCTTCTCAATGTCCTTCTTAGTAAAGTAACCCAACCTATGCCCCTTATTTATTAATTCATTATATGCCAACAAAGCTATTTCATAGTCTTTCCATACTGCAATTCTATATATTTAATCATTATTTAAATTATCCATACAGATCTTATAGTACTGATCTACAGTCATTACTACTAACTTATTACCTTTGTCTGAGGGCTTGAAAATAATGTCATTCCTAGGTCTCATTTTTTTCAATGCCTTCCATTCATTTTTAGTCAGATTATAAGAATTTTTTTTCTTTTGTTTAAAAATATCTTGCATAGAATAATTTACTACACTAGAAAAATATTTTACTGTTTCATTATTAAAAGAAGGTATATAGCTGTTTTTAATGCTAATTTTATCAGTTGGCAACAAACAGTAAGCATTCATAATTTCATCATTTTCAAAAGAAGAATCACAAGAAAAAATTCCATAGAAATTGTTTCATTTAAAGAATCGTGCATTTCAAAGGAATTCATTACTTTTACATTATTTTCTTTATGCCTTGAAAAAAAACACAATAAATGTAATTTCCTTACTAATTTAAAAATATCTATTTTAAATGAATGCATATTCGAAATAACAGTAGGAATAAATTTAATACCACGATTTAATACTGCTATTTCAGTGTCTGTAAAAAGACTGCCAGTTAAATTGAAAACATATTGTTCACTTGGCTCACAATCAGTGTTATAAATTTCAGAAAAATTAGTACCATCTTTTTCTTTTCCCCTGTTGGTTCTGTTGTTGTTGTCTGCCCCACGTCGTATCCGTTTGTCCCCTTTTCCAACCTCTCTCACTTGTATTGGGTCTATTGTGAAAATGTTCATACATATATTCACTTTTTTGGGGTGGGGAAGTGAAGGAAAGTCTACATTTTCATCCGACCATTCTCCTGAAGCTTCAGTTGCGTCCGACGAAGCAAACGAGACACCATGTTTTTTCTTTGCTACTTTTTTACCAAAAGACCCGCCCATAGTCTTCTGATAGTTTTTATTAGAGAACGCTGTTTCATTAGCATAGTCTCTTAGGTCTCTCTGTAATTTGCGTATTTTTCTGGCAATCAACGCTTCTGTTTTACTCAGAACTTTTTCATTTAAATCTTTAAAAGTTTAAAGAGTTTAACAGTTCTGTATCTAGTCTGTTTGGGAGAGTCCTCCTGAATAACTCTTTTTTGTAGCAGCTTTTGAATTTCTTGAGCTGTGAATACCCTCTGATTGGGTGGAACTTTGGGGAGTTTCTTCCTTTGGACAGAAGGTGGAAGGGAAAAGGGTATGTAGTAACCTCTGGATATGATTCTTAGCAGCCATTTATTTCTTGCAATATTTGTCCAGGCATCCAGGTGGAAGGAGAATTGACCCCTGACTGGTTCCAGAGATGGCCAGTCAGGCAACGCATCAGGAGCGATGATACAGCCTGTCAGAGACTTAGTCTCTGAAGCCCATGCCTCTAGGGGTGATGGCTGCCATTGAAACCTCTTCCCTGAGATTTCCGGAACCACATTTTCTTACCACTTCACTGATTTTTAGAGAATGAATGTTGAGGGGTAGAAAACTTGACTCCCATGGCAGACAAGGTCTTTCTTTCCTGCTCGCTGCAGATAAGCATGTCTTTCACTGTTGGCCCGAACAAGGAGGAGCCATCAAAGGAGGCATCAACAAAAGATGCCTTAAAGGATTCTGAGAAGTCGCAAAGCCTCATCCAGGTATGTCTTTTAACAGCTATGCCTGAACCGGCTGCTCATGAGGCACCATCTGCTGTATGGGAGATCAGCCTCATCAATGAATTGGCAATGGACAAAAGTCTAGTCAGCCGAGGAAAAACCTTCTTGAGATCCTCCGCAGACATGGACCCAGACAGAGAGACTGAGAGCTCCTTGATCAAATCTTTCTGTAGACGAGTAAAGTGTGCCAGGTAACTTAAAACCTCAGTGCAAATGTGGCTGAGGTGTATATGCGCTTTCCAAATCTGTGCTGTTTGGTGGATGGATAGAGGAACTTTGTTCCACTATCTCCTTCTTAGTGGCCACCACCATAACTACGGCATCGACTGGAATTCCCTTGCTCCAGTGAGTTCTGTCTGAAGGGGAACCAAAAACTTATCTGGGTGACTGGGGATGAGCTCAATAGTCTCTGGTTCCTTCCAAGCCTGGCAGGAACCCAGGTCAGTAAGTTCATCCACCAGATGATCACGCAAAATGAGGATGGGCCAGTCCCGAAAGCCTACAAGAACATCGATTTCTCAGAAGGAGAAGTTTGGGAAAACCACCTTTCTGCTTGAGGATTTCCAGGATCTCACTAATGGAGAAACCATCAGGTGGTGATCGGGGGATCCTTCTCCCTTATCAAAATTGGTGTCTTTTGTGACAGACCCCAAAGGGAGTCTGAGTGCCTCCTCTTACATGTTCTCTTCCAAGGTGCCTCTTCCACAGGATGCTCGGGAGAGGTGCTGAAGTAAAGGGGAGTCTCTCTGGGGAACATGTGTGGAGGCACCCCTGAACTGGCTGACCCTGAGGAGCAGAGATGATGGACTCGGAGCTTGGACCTGACAAGGGGTAGGGGATAGGATCCAAGACTAGAGGGGAAGGCTATCAATGCAAAGAGAAAGCCCTTTCTATTACCTGAAAAGCTAATGGACCTGGGGAAACCTATCCCTCCTTCCTTGGAGCCAAAGCAGCCAAAGAAAGAAAGAAGGCTGGGGCCAACCCAGGATCCAACCCTCTGAAGAGAACTGGACCCAAGCTATCCAGGGCAGAGGCATCATGGGGAAGGGACGGATCTGATAAAGTCAGAGAAGAAGTAAACCCCTTGGACCTGGCGCTGACCTCTCTGATCCGAGACCTGCCCTGGTCCAAAGAAATTGGAACAAGACTGGTCAGGGTACCGTCGTAGTTGAGGAAGGGAGAGTCCTCGGATCCGACACCAAACCTCTCGAAATCTTGGATCCTCAGCCTCCGAAACCGCAGGCTGAATCAGAGAAGGAGATAGTATCGGTTGGGCAGGTGTGTTCAAGGATCAGGTAGGGGACAGAGCTGGCAGCTTCCCCATCTGGATCTGTGCCCTAAAAAATTCTCCTCATCATCCTGTCTATAGCTGCCTCTGTCAAGCTCTTGGAAGATCTGGATGAGGCTACAGATGCTAGCCTGGAAATAACTGCGCTTGCACAGCTGGAGAAACAGGTTTCAAAGCAAACTTCAATGACCAGCTCCTAGCTATTGGATCCAAGAGTCTGTGATCCACGCAGGCGGTGCAGGGTACATGAGAGCTGGTGATGGTGATCACCCCTGTCAGATCCAAAGTCTTTCTATATTTTTAAGTAGATTCTGACAAGTCTCTCGGAGACTTCTGGAGGGTTTGTTTTTTTTGGAGTCTGAGGAGTCATGATGAGATTTTGAGGGGGTTTGAGCCGCAGAAGAAGAAGAGGAGGCAGGAAGTAAGCCTTTAATTATTAATTTATTGCACCGATCAGAAAGGGCCCTTGGGTTAAACAGGGCACAAATTTCACAAACTGTTTTGAGATATTCTGGCCCCAGACAATAAACACACTTCTTGTGGGCATCAGAATTGGGGATCTTATGCCTAAAAGAAGTGCATTTCTTAAAACCATGCTTCCCAGACCTGATGACAGTCTAAATATATAACTTTGTAAAAAAAACAGGAGACTGTACACTGACACCATGGTACGAAAAGTAGGACTAATTTTATTAGAAAAACAGCACACTCTACAAAACATTAACAGTAGCTCAAGAACTTCACAAAACTCTACAGGCTATTTACCTCCAAATCTAGAGAAACTTTTTTTTTTTTTTTTTTACACAACTAACTTTTTTTTACATATGAGAAGGATGCCAGAAGGCCCAAAGGAGAAAAGACAGGAAAAGAAGAAAACACCTAATGCCAGTGAACTACTAAACACAATAAAAGAGAGGATGATAGAACACTAATTCTAATATTAAATTCTAGGAAATCTAATCTATCCTGCTGGGTGAAAAATTTAAAAAAGGAACTCTCTCACACTAGAGATTCGATTGCAATCTTGTTCCGATGGCGGCAAATGAGATCTGAGGAGTTGGGAATGGAAAAGGGCATTGTGGGTAGAGGGAAGAGCTTGAAATTTGAATCCAAAGTCTTGCAGATGCAGCTGAGTCGGATTTGAGGCTCGGATCCTAGATCTATTAGTGATGAAGAATGAAAAGAACATCAGATCCAAGGAATTATCTTACCATCTGACATTTCAACACAGCTATAAATTTTCAGTCAGCAAAACGAATGTTTTCCCACCCATAAGTAATGGAATTAACTCTAATATAAAAATGTACATAAAAGTATTGCTCATCATGATGAGTAATAATTTTAATTTAACTGTACCCAACTGTTTTATCAATGGCATGGGGAAAAATAAGATAAGTTGACTATCTGCTCATTTTACAAGTTGTTTTTCTAATACAGTAGAATGTGCTGGTCACCAGACAGATGTACAATATAAAATAACTTTGGATGCTGCACAGCCATTTAAAGAACTTGTGTTCACTTTTATTATAATAAAAAAAACTGCAATACGTCTCTAATGGTCCCTTGGGGTCAACAAGATCTATTCAGGATGGAATCTATCTGTGGAATTTAAATGCAAGTGGCAGGCTACCAACGAATGAGACAGATTGCTGGTTGTTTCACTTTTTATTAGAAGAGGCTAAAAAAAGAAGTTATGTACTCACCATAACGTTCCATGTTTGTAGTCCATCTTGCCCTTTATTCTTACATATGGGTTCAGAGCCGATCCTCGGCTCTGACTCGGCCTATTACAAAGCTCAAAGTCTTCTAGTTGACTCATGGCTAGGTAGGTATCCCATAGTGCACCAGTACAATCCCCAGATCTTGTTTGCTGCTCAACTATAGAAAGACAGAACTAAAGTTATCCAGAAAGAACAACAATAATGAAAGGTCTTCACCTGTTATGGAAAAATTATCCTGTCTCCAGATCCTTCCAGGACGGGGGGGGGGGGGGGGTAGGAGGGTGGGTTCGTAAGAATGAAGGGCAAGATGGACTACAAACATGGAACATTATGGTGAGTACATAACTTCTTTATGTTCTGTAGTCCTATCTCGCCTTCATTCTTACATATGGGACAGTGTCCCTAGCACCTTATTCTTGGGTGGTTCACAGAAAAATACTCCTGAGTACCGTGGAACCAAAGGAGGCTCTACTCCTGGAGGTCAGGTCCAATTTGTAATGAGCAATAAAGGTGTGAGGGGTAGCCTAGGTTGCTACTGCACAAATATTATCAATTGGAACTCTGGCTTGGAAGGCTGCAGATGTAGACTGGGATCGTGTAGAATGAGCCTTAATGTTGAACTGTAAAGGCTTTCCATTGGAAGAATAAATGAAGGAGATACAACTCGAAATCCAATTCGAAAGGGTCACTTTGGAAACTGGGAGACCTAATCTGGAGTCGGACAAAGATATAAACAATTGGTCTAACTTCCTGAATTCCTTAGTCCTGTGTAGATAGAATCGTAATTGTCTCCAACTGATGAAATCTGTATTCTGCTGCGTTGGAATAATTAGGGAAAAACACTGGCAGCTCTATAGTTTGGTTCAAGTTATTATGAGAGCACACTTTAGGGATAAAAGATGGGTTTGTGCGAAGAGATACTCTATCTTTGTGGAAAATCAAGTAAGGAGGCTGGATAGGCAGTGCTTGTAATTCTAATACTCATCTAGCAGATGTGATGACTACTAGAAACAAGGTCTTCCAAGACAGAAACTTCAACCGGCATGAATGAGCAGGTTTAAAGGGTGGAGAAGTTATTTTGGACAGGACGAAGTTTAGATCCCAGAAAGCTACCGGTGCCTGAAAAGAAGTCTCATCAAATTAGCAATGAAATCTGTATTCTGCTGCGTTGGAATAATTAGGGAAAAACACTGGCAGCTCTATAGTTTGGTTCAAGTTATTATGAGAGCACACTTTAGGGATAAAAGATGGGTTTGTGCGAAGAGATACTCTATCTTTGTGGAAAATCAAGTAAGGAGGCTGGATAGGCAGTGCTTGTAATTCTAATACTCATCTAGCAGATGTGATGACTACTAGAAACAAGGTCTTCCAAGACAGAAACTTCAACCGGCATGAATGAGCAGGTTTAAAGGGTGGAGAAGTTATTTTGGACAGGACGAAGTTTAGATCCCAGAAAGCTACCGGTGCCTGAAAAGAAGTCTCATCAAATTAGCACCTTTAAGGAAAGTTTTACAAAATCTGTGTGACATCAGGTTAGACTCATGTTGACCCAAATGAAAATTTGATGTTGCTGCCAACTGAACCCTAATTGTGGCAGCAGCAGGTCCCTGGTGAAAAAGTTCAGACAAAAATTCTAAAACCACTTGAATGGATGCTGTGTAAGGGTCAACATTCCTTTCTTCAGCCCAGATAGAAAACCTTCTCCATTTGCTAGTGTACAACTTTCTAGTGGAGGGTTTATGTGAAGATGTGAGAATGTGGGTCACAGCGGGTGAAAAATCATGAAGCCTGACTAGGGATGGAACTGGAGCAGCCATGCTGTCAAGTTGAGGGTGTGGAGGCTGGGGTGAAGAGAGCCTGACATGTGCATCAAGAGATCTGGCACTGGGTCCAGAGTCCATGGATCGTCCAGTAGATGAGGCCCAAGAAAGGGGAACCAAATCTGACGAGGCCAGTAAGGAGTGATGAGAATCAATTTGCTTCCTAACAGTTTCACTTTCTGAATCACCTTGGATATAAGAGGAAAGGGGGAAAAAGCATAAAGGAGACCCAAAGGCCAATCGTGAACAAGTGCATCTCTTGGTGACTCCCCCCGTGGGGGGGGGGGGGGATAAGGGAAAAGTAGCTACTGCATTTGGAGTTGATCGGACTGGTAAAAAGATCTCAGCAAGGCTGTCCCCATTTGTGGAAGATCTGTTCCACTATTTCCTGTTTCAGAGACCACTCGTGAGACATCAAGATTGCCCGGCTGAGTTTGTCGGCTATCACGTTGGTTGTCCCTGGGATGTGCGTTGCCACTAGAAAGCATTGGGAAGATATCGCTCACTTCCAAACATGAATCGCCTCCCGACAAAGGGGGTAAGATCTGGCTCCACCTTGCTTGTTGAGATACCATACCACTGACATGTCTGATTGGATCGCTATTGTCCCAAGAGGAAGAAGGTTGTGAAGTGCTTGCAACGCTAGAAGCACCGCCCTCATCTCTAGGACACTGATATGCGAGTGAGCCTCGTGATCTTGCCATGTGCCTTGGACAGTCCTGCCTAGATAATGCCCCCCCACCCTATCTGTGAGGCATCCGTGGTCACAGTAGCAATGGGTTAACGAGGAAGGAATGGAGTGTCTGTCGTTACTTGGTCAGGTTGGATCCACCAATGGAGGTCCTTTTTGCAAGACTCTGTTAAAATGATGTGATGGGATAGCGGCAGTTGTTGAAAGGACCACTGGGACGATAGAAGCCACTGAAGAATTTGCATATGTAATCTCGCAAGAGGGACTAGCATTATGGTGGAGGCCATGGTCTCCAAGAGTTTCAGCACTGTCTTTGCCTTGACATTTTGAAGGGGAGGAAGACGGAGAACTTGTTGTATGAGGCTCTGTGCTCTTCCTGCAGGGAGACGAGCTAACATGGCGACTGTGTCTATTTCTGCGCCTATAAAAGTTACAAATTGAGAGGGTGATAAAGCAGACTTTCCCCTATAGTAATCCCTAACTGGGCACAAAGTTGGATAGTGGAATCTCTGGTTTGAAGGAGAAAATGCCTGGTGGAGGCAGTCAGGAGCCAGTCGTCCAGGTATGGAAACATTTGGAATCCTAGATGTCTCAGGTGAGCTGTCACTACTGCCATACATTTGCTGAACACTCTGGGGGCTGTAGTAAGGGCAGAGCATGAAACTGGTAGTGACTGGCTCCCAGCCGGAAGTGTATGTGGCTCCTCGATGCTCTGTCCATTTTTATATGGTAGTACACATCTTGGAGGTCTATTGAGCATATCCAAGTGTCTTTCCCTAATAGAGGGAGTATAGACTGCAGTGTCACTATCCGGAACGTGTCCTTCTTTACGGATTTGTTTAATTTGCTGGGGTCCAAGATGAGTCTCCAATCCCCGGTACGTTTTGGCACTAAAAAGAATCTGGAGTAAGTTCCAAATCCTACCTAGTCTATGGGGACGGTTTGGATGACTCTGTTTGCGAGCAACTTGTTCACTTCTACAGTTGCTTGATCCCTGTGACTGGGTGGAACATCCGGGATCCTCTTGGGAACGTGAGGTGGAAGAGAAAAGGGTATGGAATAACCTCTGGTGATGACTCTTTATACCCATTTGTCTTGGGTGATGCTTAGCCAGGTTTCTGGATACAAAGAAATGCAACCCCCGACTGGCTCCAGAGAAGCACAGCCGGGCCCCACATCACGAGGGCTGATAGGGACGGCTTTGAAACGAATCACGGCCTCCCTGGTTTGGCGGTCCGCCCCTGCCTCCAGGGCGATGTCTATCATTTGCTCCTCCTCCTCTGCCTGTGAAGGAGGAGTCACCCTGTGCATCCGGGATAAACCTCTGGGACTTCTTGAACCACATCTTACCACCTCTCTGACCCTTGGGGTATGGTCTAGAGGGGACGGTAAAAAGTACTCCCACGGCAGACAGCGTTTTCCCTTCTTGCTCGCACCTGGTGAGTGCGTCTTTTACCTCAGGTCCAAACAAAAAAGAACCGTCAAAGGGGGCGTTTGTAAAGGTTGACTTGAACGTCTCCGCAAAATTACACAAGCGCATCCAGGAGTGTCTCCTAAGTGAAACTCCTGAACCCGCTGCCCTGCTCGCTCCATTGGCTGCATAAGAAATCAGCCTCATGGAGGAGTTAACAATGGAGTTCAAGGTGGACAACTGAGCAGACACCTTATCAGGGATGCCTTCAGTAGATGTACCTTGTAGAGTATGCCCCAACTCCTTAAGGAGATCTTTCTGAAGCCATTGTTCGAGACTCCTTGTTCAGCGGATGGACAGATGAAGAAGTCTCTGCTAGTTCTTTCTTAGTGGCCACCGCCACCACCATGGCATCTACAGGCACACCCTTGGATAAGAATTCCTTCTTTTTGGGAGCAGACAAAAATTTATTGGGTCTCCTGGGAACTGGCTCCACGGCATCAGGAGTCTCCCACACCTTCCAACTAACAAGGTCTAAAAGTTTGCTGAAAGGTGGAGACACCCAAGGGGCTGAAGATTGTGACCCGAAAGCCTTCAGGTACACCGACTCCTCATCACAAGGGGTAACAGTGGGCCAGCTGCCCCTCTGCTTAAGGATCTCTAAATTGTCTACAAAGAAGACATTATCAGAGGATGACTTGTGGGACCCTTCTGACTCCTCGAGGTCGGTGTCGGAGGTAAGACACTCATCCTGAGAGTCTACATGCTTCCTCTTGCATGTCCTCTTCCGATGGGGCTCCTCAGAAGGGTATTCTGGGGAGGTCTCGGAAGACTGGAGTCCACCAACCAGGGGCCCCTGAGGCTGCGGGTCTCTGCTGTCGAGAGAGAGAGTAGGTGCTGAGATGGAGGTCGCTGCCCAAGGGGGAAGAGTGTCTGTACCCCTGGGTGGAGCTGATGAGTGGGACAGCACACTCTGCATCATCTCGAAGGCATACCTCTCCGGCTCCGAAGACCTCTTCAGCTCCTAGGAGACAGTGGAAGCCATCAGCTCCAAGATAGATGCAGGATCCGAGCTCACCCTAGCCGATGCACAAAGAGGGAGACTCGGAACCGAAGAGGTTCAGGTCCAAGTGTCCCTGTCGGGGCCGACCAGTGAACTTCGCCTCCTAGACACCACGGACGGCACCGAAGGTGTCGGAGCTGAAATCGGCTCCGAGACAGCCTTGAAGGGAGTTGGAACCAAGGGTTCCACAACCAGTGGTAAAGAAAACTCCTGCTCCGAAAGCCCGGCACGGCTCGGAGGAGGAACCACAACAGGGTGAATGGACTCAGGTGGCTCCAGGACTGACTGGGCCGGAGCCAACAACATTTTTGGCAAGGCAGACTACTTCACAGG
The DNA here is from genome assembly GCF_019279795.1 of Protopterus annectens. Lineage (NCBI taxonomy): Eukaryota > Metazoa > Chordata > Ceratodontiformes > Protopteridae > Protopterus > Protopterus annectens. The sequence continues at coordinate 608,212,069 of NC_056745.1, forward strand.
AGTCTCAGCACTACTCTTTCCACATCTTCTTCTGATAGGCTCCTGGAAGAGCTGGAAAACAGTGTGGGAGATCTGGACCTCTGTAAGATAGGGGACCTTAAAGTTGGGGAGACCGGCAAGGAATCTCTGGACCGGCTCCGATGTCGTTTATTAGTAGTCGGCTCCGAAATGCATGGGGCTGAAACTGAAGTCACAGTGTCAACAACCTCGATCGGCATCGAGATCAGTGGAGCCAAGAAGGTAGAAGTCTTGTCCAGCTTAGAAATTTTAGGAGGTGGTTCCGAATTACTGGATGGTGCCGGGGAATGCTTCTTGGTAGATTTAGTGTTGTTTTTTTTGGAGGAATGAGATTTTGAGGAAGAAGATAAACTGGCCAAGTCTTCCTCGAATGAAGGCTTGAGGAAACCTTTCAAAATTAGCTTGTTCTTCTGTTTCTGTAGAACTTTGGAGCTGAAGGAATGGCAAAACAAACAGGTTTCCTGCAAATGGATGGCTCCAAGGCAATAAACACAATTACTATGGCCATCCGTAACTGACATTTTCTGGGAGCACTTTACACATTTTTTAAAACCCTAGGGTTTATGGTCTTTTACCTCTTTAGACATGATAACCGTTGAAGCAGAAAAACACAACGAGGACTAGGTCCTCTAACTTAAATGGACCAAGGTAGAAAGAAGGACTACAAGGTCATAAGACTATTAACTAGATTGCACACACACAAATTCAGAATATGTAAATGTCCAAACTACCTCAGTGAAATCTACACTCAAACACTAAGTCGTAGAACAAAAGGGTCGGAAATATCAAAAGATCCTTTACGCTAACTGAATCACTAAATATCCAAGTTAAATATCTAAGCGGGTAATAGTCTAAATACCAACTCTCTAATACTAAGAAACACTGCACACGAAAAAGGTAAATTGAGCGCAAACGCACACTTAATCGGAAACACTCTCTAAGTAATAACTATTTAAATTCCAAACTCTCTAACAATAAGAACACTGAAAATATCAAAATAAGCGCAAATGCGCACGTTAAATAGAAAAAGACTTGCACACAGGATACCAACGAGAACAACAAGGCCAACGGCCAACCAGTTCTTAACAATTAGTAATCTAAAGTCAAGAAAAACACTTCAGCAAGTCTGAAACTACTTGTAATACTACTAAACATTATCAACAGCCATATAAACTTCAAAGTTAAACGTTAATACAGTTAAAATAGAAAAAAGTCTTAAACTTAACCACGGCCAAACAAAAAGCACATCTGAACTCGTAGACGCGGCAAACGAGATCTGGGGATTGTACTAGTGCACTATGGGATACCTACCCACGAGCCAACTAGAAGACTTTGAGCTTTGTAATAGGCCAAGTCGAACCCATATGTAGGAATGTAGGTGAGATAGGATTTCAGAACATCATGAGTCAAAGTATTAACATATTCTGTTGAAATTATCAGTGACAAGCAATTTCTGGTAGCTAGTGAAAAGGAACAGCTGTAAAACTTGAAGAAATTAAACTGAAAATTGACAGAAGAAATTATATTAAGGAAAAGAAAGCTCAAGAAATTTAATAGGGGTTTAATAAAGATAAAGATGTTTCTTACTTAAAAATGGCAGGAACTGAATAATTTATGTAATGCTGCTTAGGATATATGATATATAGCAATACATGTGAAGTATAATGTTTGTAAATGTGAACTTGTTAAAACAGTTTGATTATTTTTATATAAATATGAATTTGCTTATGTCACAAGTGATAATTCAATAAAGGTGTGTTAAAAAAGACATTTAATAGGGATATGAATGAAATTTGTGACATGACAATAGACTTTGATGTAGCCAGTAGTTCAACAGTTGTGTGTAAAGCTGAAAGCTCTAGTCGACCACCTGAATGCAACAAAACCATTATGGCTCAAAGACTCATTACAAAGAGCTAGGAAATGCTTCTGAAGACACTATTGATCATTTTTTAAGACAAAGGAAATACTGAGTACATTGGTGCCAAAGCCTCAATTGGATTTGTCAAGGATGGCACAAAATGAGATCCAGTAGATACTCTTCTAGAAGAAGAAAAATGCTCCCAAAATAAACTAGTGATTGTCTTTTAAATTTCAAATTTTCTAGCTATTCTGCCAGAATTTGGGGCTGCACTGAAGTTTTATTGTTGTCAAAAGGTTTTAGTTTTGATCCAAAACTGAGAGTTTCTTTAACATAGATTCTTATTATTTTAAAGGAATATATTGTAAGTTACATTGTCCTGCTGTTCTTTTTAATAATGCAGAAATGACAGTTAGTAAATGTTTTGGCACTAGAAAATGCTTATTTAGTCCTCTGTAGCACCCTCTTATTAATGCTTTTGAATAGGTATACAAGAAATATATTACATTGTTACTAATTAAAGAACAGTCAGGAAATAATTTTTTACAATTTAAATGTTAGTGAGTGTAAATGTTTTTAAAAGACAAAAGCATTACGCTGATGAAAGCCGATGGGGGGGGGGGGGGGGGGTTAAAGACCTTATGAAGACCACTGATGATTTTCTCAAGATGATGGAAATGTTGACTGACACTGATTTTTATATTAAAGTGATCTAGCTTGACTATTTTGAGGCAATGAGATGTATTAACTGTTGGTAGTTTGATTTAGTACTACACGTTGTTGAAAACCCTGTCATTGGTATTATTTTTATAATACCTAAAGTTAATAAAATTAATTTGAAAATCATCTTATATCTATAATACCGGCTAGGGGATCCAAGATGAACCCAATTTTCATTTTTTGTTGATAAAGTGCTGAAAGCTATTGTTGCCAGATGGATGACGTTTTTAAAAGACTAATTTGATTTAAAAAAAGAAATTCTGAACTTTTTGTGTGGTGTCCAAGATTTACTACTTGGAATAGATGGCAAGTCTTCGTATACTTCTATTCCTCATGATAAAGGTCTACAAATGGTGAGCAATATTGTAATCAATGATGACATATATAGTTAGAGGAAACTGAGATTATTATTGACTGCACACAACAATATTTGCCATTTTTTTATTTTCAATGGTCAAATTTGTAAACAAAAACGAGGGGTGGCAAATCATGCCAATTTGGTGTTCTTTTACCACCTTTTAGAGTTTGTAGTTTTATTGGGTGTGAGCTTATTTTATAAACTACAGCTGGTTACAAATGTGTCCAATCATTGTTTGAAGACCAAACTTAGTCACAAAAGTTTGGACAGCAATTCTTTTCTACATTACTCACATACAACCAACTTGGCTTAACAATCAAATAATCAAAATCCGGGTTTATAAGGTGATTATGGTCCTCAAAAATCATGAAGAGGGCATTGGATTACTGACTGAAAGACTTCTTTTAACAGGCTATGCAAGGGAAGTTATTTTGGAAGCAATTAATTGAGTCAATGATATAGATATTGTCTATTTCGCTAATAATAGTGGAAAAGGCAATTTTGCATCAGCTATACTGTTAATATACACAGTGGACAAAAGAAATATCAAAAATGTTTAATTCAAAAATTGTTTTATTTTAACTGTTGATGTTGAGTTAGAAAAGAACATTAGCACATTTGCATTAATAAAAGGGGCACCTACATTAAGGTGTTATCTGAAAACAATGCTCTTAAAGATGGTGGGTCAGAGGTTAAACCTTTAAGAGATGTACCCAAATTCGGTACATATCAACGCCATAGATGCAGATGGTGTAGTTTACAACAAACTGCCCTAGATATTTATTGGCCTAATATCAGCAGAAGTTATGGATCTCCTAAATTTTCAACTTGCAATTCCTCTCATACAGATTATGCAGCTTGTTTTTGATATAATTCGTTTAACATCAGTAAAATCAAGAGGAGACTTAAATATAGAATACCTGAACACAAGTATAATATTAACATTAAAACTGGCAATACTAAATTGTTTAAATATTCACATCACTACAGCCATTTAAAAAATGAAAGCTATATATTTACCATAATTATATATCCTTGTTTTCTCTCTCCATCTGTCTCAACATATGTGCTTATCCAGCACTCAAGCTCCTCTCTTCAACAATGCCCCACACTAGCATTATCACCTCATATTGAGGTTGGCCAAAAAAAAAAAAAAAAACAAGATTGGAATACCTTATAAAAGGATGCTCAAAAAGGAACAATTTGTGGTCAGCAGATGTACCGCATGAAGGCTTCATGTTTGGTCCATTATGATCTTTCAGAAATAAAACAAAGCATATTATGCCAATTTGGAAGGGGAAAAGGAGGGTGAAATGTCAAGTCAGGTGGAGAGGAACAATGAAAATACAGCATTATGGTAAGTACATCATTCTCATATCCTATGTTGTCCCCTCCTTCTTTCTCAAAAGGTGGGATACAGACTCCATCTACCTTGATCTCTGGGTGGCATCATAGCAGGATACCACTGAGTATGATGGAACTGAATGTTGCTATGGATCTGGAATCCAGACAAAGTTTGTAATGCTTGACAAAGGTGTGCATGTCAGACCAAAGTGCTGCAGCACAGATATCATCCAAACATAAATGTTTGAAAATGGCAGCAGAAGTTGAAACAGATCTAGTGGAGTGTGCTCTTGGTTAGTATGACAGAGGTAACCCCTTAGTCAGCAGTGACCACTAAACCAGATGGGACCACTGCAGAACTCTCATGAAAATTTTGACGTGATGGATCAGTGTTGCTGAATCCACTGTGCAGCCTAGTAGACAACAAATTAGAGATGCTTGTGGATTTTGAGTAGTTATGACCTCTTGTGCTTGTCAATGAATGAAAGAAAGGCAGCCTTGACAGAGGAAACATTGCAATTTGTGATACTTTATCAAGATGGCAACCTATGAAATTCAATGGCAGAGTGAGTAGTAAGACTGACTTTTTGTAATTTATGGAAATTATTCAGTATTAACACGACTGATCAATTAATCTCTTGCATGGATTAAGAATTCTTTTTTTTCTTTCAGTGAGATCCCAGTTGTCTATGTACAGGAACACCTGTAACCCCTGCAGCTACAGATGTGCCATCGCTAATACCATGCATTTGGTGAACACCTAGGGACCAGAGGTGAGATCAAATAGCAGAGCCTTGAACTGAAAGAAGCTAGCTTCTAGACAGAAGTGCTGGTACCTTCTGGGTTGTTTTGCAATCCTCCCATGATAAGAGACATCTCAAAGGTCTGCAAAGCACACCCAGTTCCCATTTCCTCAGAAGAGGAAGGATGACTGCATCGCGACCATCCAGAACATTTGTCTTCTTCATAAACATGTTTAGATCACTAAGGTTCAAAATGAGCCGGAGGCCATTTTCTTTTCTGGAACTAAAGAGAGTCTTGAATAGACGTTGGGTATTTTGTGGTCTGGCAGGACCTCCTTGATAACTTTTTGCCAGGGTGGAACATCTGGAAGGGTCCTGTTGGAAGGGGTGGTTTGGAATGGAATTATATAGCCTCTGTCTATGACTCTTTTCATTCATAAATCCCACGTGATGGCCACCCAATTTTGCAGGTGAATAAACAAATTTCCCCCAACACTGTCTGCAGAAGAGAACAGGTGGGCAATTTTTCATGAATGATGAAAGAGTTGATTGGAAAAAGGATCTCTATAAACCCTCAATTTTGCAGAACCTCTCTTTCTCTTGGGTGGTGTCCATTAGAGTCCCCCCTGCTCTGGGGGCCACTATCAAAAGAGGAGTTAGTGGCAAAACACTGACACTTCCTGAAATAGAGATGTTCCTTGCTTCTGATTCCCAGAGTAAGGTCTTGCAGACAATGTTTTGCCCTTTCGCTCACTCTTAGGCAAGGTATCTTTTTCCTCAGGTTATCAAGGTAATGATAAGGAAGGATGCCTCAAAGCAGATAAGAATAATGACATATTGCAATGCCTGTACCTGCTGCTTTCAATGCTCCATCTACTGTGTTCAAAACTAACCTAATGACATTAGTAATTGAAAACATGGTAGCCAAATAAGACTATGAACATTCCAGTCTTTGTTGTCTGTGTTCTCCTGAAGTAGTTTAACAGGTCATCAGCTAACTCCCTCTGGAATCTGGGATCCCAATGAAGAGATGACAAGTCAGGAAGCAAAGTAGAGTAGTATTGCTGGAATTAAATTCATCCTCAAGTCTTGGTGAGTGCCTTCATGTGGTGGACCCTATTGTTCACAAAATCTCACCAAGATGACACTGATATATAGATTGTATTTTATGCAGCATACATCATGGGCAGAAGCAGGTTAAAAAATAAAAAAGACAGCTGGTTGTACAAGACCCAGGATAAAAAAGTGCCAAGTCCTGGTAGGCACACTGGTGTCAGAACTGGAAAAAGTGACAGTATACAATGGGACTAGGCCAGGCCCAGGGGAGGATGGCCTCACTATTGTAAAAGGAAGCAGTAGTCCACAAAAATCACAAAAACTGATAGGCCAAAAATGAGCCATAAAGACAATAGAGTAGACTACTGAGGATAAGAAAGAAATGATGTATTATTACTATTATGCAAGAAGCCCAACATTTCTCAACAGAAGATATACAAAAAGATTAATAGAGAAATTAACGGAAAGAAAAATACTTCCACAAGAAAACCTGTCAGAAGCATCAATTAAAAATTTGTGTTCATTAATAAAAACAGATTTATGAAAAACATTATACAGACCAAAAAACCTTGGGCCATTTGGAAAAAGTAGCGACTTAGGATGTGCAAAAATATAAAGAACAAAATCTACATTTTTTGAAAGGTATAAAAAAAAAATATGGACATGGGAAAGAAAGAGAAAACTGATATGGTGGGATATTAACTTGGCTTTCTCATTTGCATCAATATAGGATCATAGGATCCTATATTGATGCAAAGGAGAAAACTAAATTAATCAATACAAAAAAAGGCAGCCCTAAAGATATTCAAATGGAAATACAGGCAAAGGCAAAGAACTCATTAACAAAGACATTGGGAACCTCCAAACACTTGACCCAACCCAGTTCGGCTTTGTTAAGGGCAGATCATGCCTACTAAACTGGGTTGACTTCTTCGAGACAGTCACCAAGACCATAGATGAGGGGAAGGTAGTTCACACAGCCTACCTTGACCACGCCAAGGCTTTTGACACCATTCCCCACTCGGGAATTATAGAAAAACTCACCAGCCTGAACATAAATCCCTACGTCACGAGATGGGTTGCCAACTGGCTTACAGACAGAACTCACATGGTAAGAATAGCAGGCTCCAGGTCCGACTCTAAACCAGTCACAAGTGGTGTCCCACAAGGCTCGGTCCAGGGACCCCTACTGTTTGGCATATACTTCTCAGAAGTACAGGCAAACACAAGAGGACTATGGCTAACCAAGTTCGCCGATGACTGCAAACTGGGAGTCATAACTGACTCACCGGCTGACACAGACATTCTCCAAAAGGGCCTTACTGAGACGGACACCTGGTGTCATAGTCATGGTCTCAAGCTAAATGCCAAAAAATGCATAGTCATCCCATTTGGGAAAAACCAAAACACCCATGAATTAACACATAGGTGGCAGCCCCCTTAATACAGAAGAGTTAATAAGAGATCTGGGGACCCAGGTAGATAGTAATCTCTCCTTTGACAATCATATTGCCAAAGTCGTTAGGAAATCCTTCTATGTAGCCCATCTAATTACTAAGGGGTTCGCATCTAGAAATAAAGAGGTTATAGTGGCCCTCTACTTGTCACTCATCAGACCCTTCATAGAGTACAATGCCAAGTTTGGGATGTACCTCACAAGAGACTTCCAACACTTGGAAAGACCACAAAAGTACCTCACCAAGAGGATTACTGATCTGAAACATACGTCCTTTGCAGCCCGACTGGAAAAACTCCAGCTGTACTCAGTGGCATATCGCTTACTCAGAGGTGATCTCTGCCTGACTTACAAAGCCATGTCCAACTCAGAATTGATGGACATGCTCCACCTAAAGAAATCCAAGTCACTGCGAGCCACTCGCTCTAGTGAGCTAAACCTCACCACAACAATAAATAGAACATGCTGGAGGGATAGATTATTGTCACAGAGACTCCCCATGCTTTGGAACAAAATTCCTAACTACATTAGGCAGAGCTCCTCACTAACACTCCAAGAGAAACCTTGACGAATGAATGGGTAACAGAAAATTGGCTCTTCTTGACAGAAGCTCAGTTAATTAATCAATGGGGCGGTGAAAGCTGACACACTGTGGCTAGGCTTATAAATACCCCCGGGCATATAGCCTAGTACCTACCTCTGAACCTATATGGAAAGCTTCACAATACAAAAAATAAGATCACAAAGAAGGAATGTAGTAAAGCAGAAGTTAAAAAAATAGAAGCTGAAGTTATGGAATATCTGCGAAGTGAACGATTTACTTTAGAAAGTCTAACACAGATTATATCACCTCATGATGGAATGACTTCCCCATGTAAGAAGAAGCAGGAGACATCTGAAGAAGAAATATGGACATGGGAAAGAAAAAGAGATTTAATATGGTGCAATATTTATGCAAAGGAGAAAGCAAAACCAATCCATACAAAAAGAGCAGCACCAAAGATATTTGAAGAGAAATACAGGCAAAAGCATCAAGACATGGAATATTTTACAGTACGAAAAATAATAAAACAAACAGGAAAACTAGAAAAGAGAATTAGTAATGGAGAAATTAAAGAAATAGAAACTGAGGTTATGGATTACCTACGAAGTGAAGGATTTGGTGTAGAAAATCTATTTCTGATAACATCACAGCAGGACAGAGCAAAGGATCCTCAAATTAAAGAGAAACCAGTGGAACTAAGCTGGAAACATCTGATCAGTTGCCATATGAATATACTTTGGAGCTTTCCATTGGAAACCAGTACCAACGTTAAGTTGGAGTTGCACAGCAAGGGAAGGAATAGAAAACTGTGGCAACTCTAATGCAGTCAATGTTGTGGAGTGATAGGCCAGTGAGTTCTCATATGAAAGAGAAATGGATGACACAGGATGAAACTTAAGAGAATGTGGCACAGGAAGATGTTCTCAAACTTTTTATAGAATGCCCACAGGAAATAGAGAACAAAGAATGTACCCTCAGTTTAGAAGACAATGATCTAAGAGAAGAGTTGCTTGATTTAACAGAGATGGGCAGACATTATAAGATCAATAAAAGAAACAGACTACAGAAGGTTAATAAAACCCAACAAGTTTAAAGTTTGATAAAACAAATGAACACAGTAATTAGGAATGTTCATAGAGTCATGCGATATAACAGAAGTATATAGGCTATGTTACTGTGAAGCTAAACTGATAACAAAAGTCTTATCACAAAATTGGGAAAGGAAGGGTAGAAATCAAATGCCATCATGGAAATATCAAATGGTGAAAACTATAAAGCAATTAAGACAAGAAGTACCACTGTTAGAAAAGTATAGAAGAGGGAACAGATCAACAAAAATAATCAGAAAGATAGACGTGACAAAAGCAATGCGCAGTACCAGAACAGATCAGGATCTAACATGTACTATCACAGATAATAAACTAAAAATATCAGCACAGTCAGAAAAAACATAGAAGATATGCAGATAAATATAAAGGGAAAGTATAAAATAAGCAATTCATTGGTGACCCAAAAAAGTTTTATACAGAATTTGGAAACAAGGCAAAAGGAATTGAAAGACCACCAAAAAAATAAGAAATATATACATTTTGGAGAAATATCTATTAAGATTCTGTGAACATAACAAAGATTCTAAATGGATAGAAGTAAAAGAAAGAATCTTCTTCTTCTTACCACAGGGAGGACATGCAGACTCGCACAGAAAGTAAAAGAAAGAATAAAAAGTTCAAATGTACAAGATATGAAATGGGATGAAGTAACGGCCAGACAGATTGAAACAAAGTTAAGAAAAGCTCTTAATTTCAAACCTCAGGCCCAGATGCAGTACTTGACTTCTGGATAAAAGTATTAACATCCTTACATGAAGATTTAGCCATGAGTAAGAATTATTTATATGTACAACCCAAACTGACACCTACCTGGGTAACAACAGGAAAAACAATACTCCTACTTAAGAGAGAACCTGCAAGCTATCCTAAACCACAGACCAATAACTTGCCTTCTGATGACATATAAACTATACATATATGGATGCCGACAGAGTTAATAGTCATTTAGAAGAAAACTCAATCATGGCACTAGAATAAAAGTGTAACAAAATAAAGTGATATGAAACAAAGGATCATTTGTTGTTAAATAAAGTCATAATGGAGAACTGTAAAATGGAGAAGAATCTAAGTATGACATGGATATACATGGATAGACTGCAAAAAAGCATTTGACAGTATCCCACATTCATGTATAAGATATACTCTACACTGATCAATTACATTACAGTGACCATGAAACAGTGGCAAACCACTCTGTAGTCAAGCCATAATAAAGGACAAATTATTATTCCAGGGATAAAAATTTAAAGGGGGATATTCCAGGGTAACTCTCTGTCACTGCTGCTCTTTTGTCTTGCCCTTAACCCATTAAGTTGTCTACTTAACAGATTAGGTCATGGCTACAATTTGGCTCCCAAAAAACACACAGTATAAAGACTTCTCGTCTTCATTTTATAGATGATTTAAAACTGTATAGTTCATCAGATCAGGAACTGAAAACACAACTGCAACTGGTCAAAATTTTCTCAGATGATATAAGAATGTCATTTGGTCTCGATAAATGTGCAAAAGCACCCTTTAAAGCAGGAGAGCTGCAGTACCAAGAAAACATCAGTTTGGGAAAGGAATGTGATATAAAAGAACTTGAGCAAGAGGGAGTGTATAAATATTTTTGAATTGATGAAGGATCAATAATAAAACATGAACAAATGCAAATAAAACTTAGTAAGGAATATTTTAGAAGACTAAAAATTAATACTGAAAACAGTGTTGACATCTAGGAACAAAGTCCAAGCTATAAAGCAATTTGGTTTTCCTGTCCTAACTTACAGTTTTGGAGTGATTGACTGTCCCCAAGAGGCATAGAATCTATTGCAAAGGAAAAGTGGCAGAATGCTTCATGCTCATCAAATGATTTATAAACTCAGTGTATAAGAAGATTATATATTCCCTGTTCTGAAGGAGGTATGGGTCTCCTTGAAAATGATTACTCTTACAGATCTGCAGTCATGAGCTTGCATACATATCTGCTGACCTCACGACTCAAACGTTGATGAAGATTTAAACCATGAGGAGAATAAGTCTAAGATGACTTCCCTGCTTAGGTTAACAGAAGCATATTAGTGTCAAATGGGAATGGAAATCAAACCAGAAGGGGATAAATATCAGGCAGCAACTGAACATGCCAAAAAACAAAAGAAAAAATAAAAGGTGAAAGATCAGATGAGAAGGCAAGAAATGTGGAAAATGCATAAATACAGTTACAAGTATAGAAAACTCTTAGAACAACCTCATATTGATCAAGATAAAACACAGAAATGGTTAAAATTTAAACCAAAAGATGAAAGGTTAATATTAGCGACCCAAAATAGCGGACTATGTACATGTTGTTTTACAGAATCCATTGAACATGTTATAGGTTCATAGGTTCATAGGTTTATACTAGGCTATCTGCCCTAAGGCATTTATAAGCCTAGCCCAAATTATTGTGGCTTACGCCACCCCTTATATGAAAAAATACTGTGCCCATTAGTTTGTTGTGCCTCTGTCCAGCAGTGACCCAGAGATGATTCCCGGGGTAAACCTACGATCTCCCATCCACAGGTCTAGATTTCTCTTGAACAGAGTCAGCGAGGTGGGAGAAGTAAAACAGAATTTGAAACAGTCGCACATCTTGTGGCTAGTTGGGATATATTAATGGCAGAAGGACTGTATACTGAAAGGCATAATAATGTGGCAAGACGGTTGCATTGGTGATTGTGCAAAATGATGAAGTTTTTATCACATGGGATCACCCGTTACCAACAGTTCAAAAAATAGATGCGAGGAAAACAGATATAGTCAGCCATGAAAAGAAGACAAAAATAACATTGATCATTGAGACCAAGTGACTACAGTGTCTTATGTATACAGAGACACAAAGTCATAAAATACCAGGATTAGCAGGCAGTGTTGAAGAGGGATACCCAAACAGTTCCAGTAGCAGTAGGAGCAACAGATCTTATAAAAAATAATTTACAACCGTACTTAAATATGTTACCGATACATGTAACTCCATATGAATTGCAGAAGGAGTAATTACTGGGTACATTGCAGGTGCTGGGAAGAACACTTCTGGCTAACATCAAAGATGAAACAATACTAATTTCATGAATTTTAATCATACTTTGACTTAGGAATGGAGTCATGGTATTAGAAACCCAAAAGACTTGGAGAAATTAAAAAGAATCTGGTAATATGAAAGATCTAGTTTAATGCTCTAAGAGAAAAGGTACCTGAAGCATACTCACACATCACAAAACAATCCATCTGTCTAGACTCTCCCTGTTAGGTGGTTAGACTGTGAAGCTTTCCTCAGACAGCCCTTTCTTTGCGGCTGCTGCACTAACAGTAGAATCTGTAAGCGGACCTTTGCTCCAGTGTGAATGATCTATGGCAGGCTTGTCTGGTTTGCTTGGAATGGGTATCAATACCTCAGGATCCTACCAAGCCTTACGTGAAACAATGCCAATAAGCCAGACAGCAGGACAGACTACTCAGGTGGTAGACAGGCCCACTCCAATGGACTCAAATAACATTCCCTCATCAGGGGAAGGGCTATCAGTTGGCCAGTTCCCCTTTGTTTTAGCAGCTCCATTAATTCAGTGAATGAATTGCCCTTAGGGGTAGATGTAGGGACCTTTCTCCTTCAAGGACAGTGTCGTTAATGAGTGACTCCTGATGGGAATCCAAATGTCTCCTCTTACACTTTCTGTGCTCTTCAAGTGGGGAAAGAATTGAAGAAAAGTGTCCTTGGTCCCTTGATTAAGGGATGGTTCAAGGCTCTCTGAAGCAGGCTGCCCTGGGAAAGATGATGAGATCCAAAGGTCACAGATAAACTAAAATGTCTGGATGAAACCAAGGAAAAAATGGTGCCCCCCCCATCCAAGTGGAATGTCGAGGCAAGCTCTTCTCAAAAGCCACAAGTACCAAGAGTGGAACCAACAGTGCTGAGAGGAGCAACCTCTGATCCAGTGCAGAATCTGAGGTTGCCAGACCACAAGATCAAACCGCATGAGCTGACTGAATCCAAGGCTGAGAATGGAGAAAAACTGTCAAGGCCTGAAGTACTATGAGCCAAGGACAGCCCCAAACCAAACATAGTCAAACCTGCCTCTTGGCAATCGACGTCAGCCACTTGACTCCAAAGACACTGCAGTCATGAATGTCAGAGAAACTGCCAAATTAGAAGTACCCAAGGATGTTGATGGTAACAGGGGAATGATCGGGTGGAACCTTGGTTCTGAAGACAGTGCATCTGATAAAGAAACTGGAGAAGGAGAACCTATAAGGGGAGTAGGTGGACCAGCTTTCTCTGCCTTTAGAGTCAAGAGGTCAGGAATGACTCCCATATCTCTCTCTCTGCTTTTACAAAGGCTTTCATTATTTTGTTCCAGTCAAAATCTAAGATGTTTCTGAAGAATCTAATGGACCAGACAGATGCAGCAGAGGCTGGCTGAATGATTAAAATCTATAGAGCTTCTTCTCTGAAAACATTGACTCCAGAGAAGAAATTATTTTTTGTGGATTGATCAGAAATAACAATAGTCTTGGAAGTTCCTGAGGATGGTAAAGAAAGCTGGGGGAGAACTGGGTCTGAAAAAAGTTGTTATTGATGGTGGGGAAAAACCCAGGGACCTAGAAATCTTTGCAGATGGAAAAGCCAGTGAAGAGAAGTCAGGTCTTTTTCTCTTCTCTTTTATTTTGGCCAGACCCTTACTGACATTTTTTCTATCCTTATATTTTTTTATAGATCTCTCCTTAACTTTGTCTTTTTTTTTGTTAGAACATCTTGATGCCAGCTTCTCAGCACCTTTGGGAAGGTGAGGAGGTAGCATTTTAGTGAACTGGCTTTTTCTCTCACAGAGCATGGAAGAAGGCCTCAAAGAATTAGCTTATTTTTCATGTGCATAGGCTCATAGGTGATTACAAAGCTAATGACCCCTAAGGTTGTTTTTAAGCCTAGCATTGCTTCCCAAATGTATTTGACAAGTTTTGATACCACCCATTTTACAGGGGATAGAGCTTGGTTATATGTCATTGTGCATTTACAAGGTTCCTTTTTCTAATAGGGACATAGGTGGCAGCTGAGGAATAAATTTACGATTCACCATGCACTGATCAAAGTTGCACCTGAATGAGTGCAAGGAAGAACTTTGCTTCAGGTGGATGGGAAGCCTGTTTCGGAGAAGGGGTAGTAAATGAGACACATACCTATCTTTAAAACATGTCTTATTTATTTTGCAGATGAGGTTTAGGTCACTAGATTGGGTGTTTCCGATGCTAGTTGATCTATAGATGTACAACAGGTCCATAAGAGCTGGATAACAGGATGCTTTGTAGGCCAAACATAGATTGCATCTCACCAGTCTGTAGGAGAATGAGCACAATGATAAGGCTTTGAGGCAGTCAGAGCTGCATATGCTCCAAAATCCAAGATAAAAAAAAACTGACACATTTAAACAAAAACAACTGGCAACTTCACTGAAGACTGAATCCACAAAGTTTAATGAAGCGCTTTTCATCCAAATACTTCTTTGAACTTCATCAGATACTAACATTTACAAAAATCAAGTTTAAATAGTCATATTTAACCATGATTAAAATCAGCTGGTCTCTCCATCTTAAAATTTAAAGGAACAGTAGTTAAAATAGCATTGTGAACATAATATGCACTGTCCTGTTCTTTAAAACTGCCTTATTTAACAATTAAATGAATACATTTATCGCAGCAGCAATATGGTGAAAATCATATATGAAAATTGTGTAAAAATGTAATGAGTCTCCTCATTTATCTAACCTTACATTATAAACATTTTCAAGTACAAAATTAATAAGTAAAGCATAATTTCTATAATGTTGTTACTATAGTATTTCATCTAATTAAGCTTTTCAGTTTTAAACAGCATGTGATAGAACACGTCATTCAATCCTGGAAAATTATAAGCATTGAGACGAATTTGTCAGAGCAATTCCAACTTTTCTAATAATAAGGTGAATGGACCCCCCTCTTGGATTACTGTCCACTTGATCAAGTATCCAGAATTTAAATGCACGTTTTGGACATTGTTCTATATGCTTTGCTAAAGCATTGTCCAGTTTGTGTTTATTAATACAATATATATGTTCGTATATGCGGTCTCTCATTCTACGCTCAGTTTTACCGACGTAGAATGAATCACAATTTTGACATTTAGCCACATATACATTCATTTTGGAGTTGCAATTAACTTTTCTTCTGTTACTCAAATGTGTGTTGTTTATGTGCAGTGATGCATCTACATGAATGTATTTACAATATGGGCAACTACCACATTGTTTCATCCCTACTGCATATGACTGGATCCTGCACTCACCTTCAAATATATTCTTGAGTGTTCTACCCTTCCTAGTAATGGATTTTGGTTCTGTACCCAATTTGTCCACTATTAGTTTGTCCTCTAACAGAATATTCCAATTTTTTATCAGTATGTTTTTTATGTGACGATAATCAAGGTTAAAAGTTGTAATATAGCTCACTGTGAAATCAGTTTGGTTCGTACCTGTCCCAGTGATTGTGTCCTGGACCTGATTTTCCATAAAAAACTATCATTCATAGAATAGTCATTCAACCCAATGGATATATACACACCATTAATTATTTTCTCCACAACTTCTTCTATTAGATTGTCAATCAAAGTACTCGGGTATGCTCTTTTTGTGAATAATTTCTTCAAGAACTGGCACTCACTATGGAAGTCCTCATCTATAGACACCATTCTGGCAGCCTTTACTAATTGGACATTTACCACCGATCTTTTTTGGTGGTAAGGGTGTGCACTTGTATAGTGCAAGAATGTGTATGAATATGATGGTTTCCTATAAATTTTTGCTTGGTATCTCTTTTCAACATAATTTTTGGTAAGTTGGACATCTAAGAATGCTATTACACTTGGGTCAAAATTATATGTAAACACTAAGAAGTCTGTAGTCTCATTAAAATAATCAATGAGATTTTTTGCCTCTTCATGTTTCCCTTTTATTAGTAAAAAGATGTCATCCAAATAGCGTGTAAAATACATTATTTTTGAGGCTATTCCTTCCTTATTGAGTACAAATTGATGTTCCCAGTAACTCATAACCAAATTTGCGAAGCTAGAGCCACAGGGGGAACCCATGGCTACTCTGCTTTTTTTGCAGGTAATAGTTTCCTTTAAAATAAATGTAATTGTGGGATAGAACTATGTCTAGAAGTTCTTCCACTAGACTGATGCCATTCTGGGGAGCCCCTTTCTTCCTTAGTAATCAACTAACCCACTCTATGCCCAATGTTTGTGGTATTGACATATATAAGTCCTTTACGTCTACTGTAAGGAAGTAGTACTGTTTGTCATACTTAAATTCATTAATTTTTTGCAGGAATGACCATGAATCTTTATATATTACTTCTTCTGTTGTTACATATTTTTTAAGTATATTGTCTATCACTTTAGCACATGCATATGTGGCAGAATTCCTGCCATCAACTATAGGTCTAAGTGGAGGGTCAAATAAACATTTATGGATTTTGGGGACCCCAAACATTGTGGGTGCCACTGGTGTTAACACTATCATATAGTTGTACATGTCTATATCTATCTTTCCATCTATGAATAAATCATTAATGCAGATTTTGATACGTTCATTAGCTGTGTTGTATTCATTAAGGGATGCTTTCTGATATGACCTAGAAGCTAACATTGATTCTATTTTAGTTTCATAGTCATCCAAATCTGTAAATATAAGGCCTCCACCTTTGTCGGGCTTCATGACGCATACCTTAGCTGATCTTATCAAGTTGAACCATGCTTGCTCATCTTTAGTTAAATTATACTCATAACCTCTGAATCTATTTTTCTTTTGGTATATTCTCATGTCCAATTCACATATCTTTTCAAATGTATGTAACAAATTGTGCAAAGGGGTATTGTACGTACTTGATATTCTATATTGTGCTTGTGATTGTACAACTGTGTTACCCAGTAACAATTTTAAATTAAGTTTCCTAACATAAATTTTCAAATCAAGAATGTTGTTAGATATGTCCATTCTCCTAGCTGGTGTAAAAGTCATTCCTTTAGCTAAGGTGTTAGCCATCTCAATAGAAATATCCAATCTAGAGAAGTTATAAACAAAAAAGTCACCTTCCATATTCAAAATTATAGCTGGCATTCCTGTAGTGTTGTTATCCAAATTCTCTGTTACTTCCATTTGTTGTGCTTTTTCCTCTGGTTCCATCTGTTTTGTTGGCCTCCCCTTGAAAAACCCTGATAATTATTATTCTGTTAATTGTTGGTAAGATTTGACCATTCAGGTTTTGTATATGCTAGCTTCTTCTCAGACCCTCATACTAGATATTGGGAGCATTAAAACTGCTGTCCTGTAGTCCTGTAACATCCTGCTGAACTGACTGTTCAGAACTGTTGTTCGCCATTGCATTTTGTAAATGCCCGCCCCTCTGCATGTACTCCTGACTTCCTGTTACACTATGTGGTTGACTGGCATTTGCTCTAGCCCGCCCCTTCCACAACTTGTGCAACTGATGGGCATGGATATGCTGTACCGTTCTTATATTGCTGGCGATCACGCTCAAGTTTTTTGACCTTAGTGGCTTTGGATTTGTTCAAATGAAAATCAATTGACTGGAAAATACGAGAGTACTCATATTTATACCATTCAAAATCAGCATGAGTTTTTATTTGAACATCCAGGACAGATGCTATATCCATTAGTTCATCAGCCATAATGCTATAATGTTTACACGTGAGATCTAGAAGATCCAGTCCTTATATAATTAAATAATTTTATTAGCTCCTGGTGGAATAAAGAATCGGGTACCAGACCAGTAGGGTATTGATACATTCTCAATAACGAGTATGAGGGTCCGAGAAGAAGCGAGCGTATATTAAACCTGAATGGTCAACAGAATCTTACCAACAATCAACAGAATAATAATTATCAGGGTTTTTCGAGGGGAGGCCAGCAAAACAGACGGAACCAGAGGAAAAAGCACAACAAATGGAAGTAACGGAGAATTTGGATAACAACACTACAGGAATGCCAACTATAATTTCGAATATGGAAGGTGACTTTTTTTTTATAACTTCTCTACATTGGATATTTCTATTGAGATGGCTAACACCTTAGCTAAAGGAATGACTTTTACACCAGCTAGGAGAATGGACATATCTAACAACATTCTTGATTTGAAAATGTATGTTAGGAAACTTAATTTTAAAATTGTTACTGGGTAACACAGTTGTACAATCACAAGCACAATATAGAATATCAAGTACGTACAATCCCCCTTTGCACAATTTGTTACATACAACTGAAAAGATATGTGAATTGGACATGATAACATACCAAAAGGAAAATAGATTCAGGGGTTATGATTCAGGGGTTATGAGTATAATTTAACTAAAGATGAGCAAGCATGGTTCAACTTGATAAGATCAGCTAAGGTACGCGTCATGAAGCCCGACAAAGGTGGAGGCCTTGTATTTATGGATTTGGATGACTATGAAACTAAAATAGAATCAATGTCTATTTATTTATTTTACTTTATTTTACATTTGTTAACCAGGCTAGTCTAACTGGATACATGTCCATTTTCAGTAGAGGCCCGAGGAGTTAAGCTCCAAGTTAGGACAATAAAATTAATACAATAAAGTATCAGGATACATGAGCAAATATTAAAGTATTAACAGTATGTATTAACAGTATGCGTAAACAGGTTATCACAGTAAAATGTACAGTGCACGATACAAGAATAAATAAAGGGATGTAAAGACAATCAGAGTAGTCAAAAGAAATAAGCAACATAGTTTAAAAAGAAAAATAGAGTTGCTTACTGAGTAGATGGGTTAGGCAGAGTAGAGTATATAGAGACACTTTGACTAGTCAGGTTTTGGGCATTGACATAACCAGTGTGTTTTCAGGAATACTTTCAACTTGTTTTTGAAAGAGGATAATGAGGAAAGTATGGAGAGTTCATTTGGAAGGAGGTTCCAGGCTTTCCCAACTATATTAGAGAAAAGGGAGTCGCCAACTTTATTATATGTTTTAGTGGTATGTACTAGAAGTTTCTGAGAAGACCTTAATGATTCTAGGTTTTTATAGGGTGTGATTAGTGTCGAGAGAATAGGTGTTTTTGAAGGTTTGTAAAGAGTGTTATGGGCTATAGTTAGCTGATGGAATGTAATTAGATTTTGAAGTTCAAGCCAACCTAGCTGTTTTAAATTAAGGAAGTGATGGGTTCTAAAAGGATTACCAGTTGCAAATCTAGCTATATTGTTGTAGGACATTTCCAATTTGTTGAGATTATTTTTTGAAAGGTTAGTAAAAATGGGTGACATAAAGTAGAGAAGAGATTAGATGAGTGTGTGCTATTGTGGTTCGAGCTGAAGGTAGGAGAAAGGATTTTATCCTATAGAGAGAGCCTAGCTTTTTATTGACTGTTTTTATAGTATTGTTAATATGGATGTCAAAGTTCAGATTATTGTCAATGGTGACTCCTAATAGTTTTGTGGATGGGTCTGGAGATATAATGGTATTATTGATAGAGTTTATTGAGAAATCCAGTGGAGGGGATTTCTTGGTAGGAGAGAAGAGGAGGAGTTTAGTCTTTTTGGGGTTTAGGAGAAGGCATCTATGTGTGAACCATTGCTCAACTGTGTTAAATACTTGTTGGGTCAGATAGAGTAGTTCAGAAGAGGAGGGGGCTGAGCATATCACTGTAGAGTCATCTGCATATTGTATGCATGTAGCTTGGGGGATGGCAAGGTGAAGATCGTTGATGAATATGGAAAAAAGTAGAGGTCCAAGGATGGAACCCTGGGGACTCCGAGGTTGACAGGGAGATGAATAGATAGAGACTTGTGCCATAGTACGGCCTGTTGTCTTCTATCCAGGTAGGACTGGAACCACTTAATAGAGGATGTATCTAGTGACAGGGATTTTAGTATTGTGATGAGAATTTGGTGATTTACCATGTCAAATGCTTTAGACAGGTCAATGAAAAGGGCAGAAGAGAGTTTGTTAAGGTTGCGGTTGTTGTTAATACAGTCTGTGAAGGAAAGAAGGGCAGTTGTAGTGCTATGTGAGGGTCTAAAACCATGCTGACAATTGGCTAGTAGGTTATTATGCATTAGACGATCAAGTAATTGTTTGTGGATGCATTTTTCCATGATCTTTGCCAGAGGTGAGAGAAGGGCAATGGGGCGGTAGTTGGAGAGTTCTGTGGATTGTCCTCCTTTGTGGAGAGGGATTATATGGGATATTTTCCATAAACTGGGAATAAAACTTTCAGTAATAGTCCTATTGATTAGGATGGAAATTGGATAGGCAATAGCTTTGGCTGATTGTTGTAAGAATTCAAGCAGGTAGTTGGTCTGCTGAGGGGGAGCAGGGTTTTAGTTTCTGTAGAAGGGTTAGAATATATGATGTTGGGACAGGTTGTAAATGAAAAGTAGGGGGTAAGGTTGGTTGTTTGGAAGGTAGAGTGAAGTTGTTAGGAGATAGTTGCCTGGCTAATGTTTGTATAGCATCTGTAAAAAAGGTGTTAAAGTCATTGGCTATGTTCATTGGTGTTTTGTGTTCTGAATTTAGAGGGTTTGGAGTAGTGGATTGTCCTGGGTGGAGTAGTTGGTTAATACTAGGCCAAAATTTCTGTGGTTTATTTGTATGGGCTCGTTGGGATTGGAGGTAGTAGTTTTTTTTGTCATTTATTATAGCTTTCTTAGTTAGCTTCTAGTTCATATCAGAAAGCATCCCTTAATGAATACAACACAGCTAATGAATGTATCAAAATCTACATTAATGATTTATTCATAGAGGGAAAGATAGATATAGACATGTACAACTACATGATAGTGTTAACACCAGTGGCGCCCACAATGTTTGGGGTCCCCAAAATCCATAAATGTTTATTTGACCCTCCACTTAGACCTATAGTTGATGGGAGGAATTCTGCCACATATGCATGTGCTAAAGTGATAGACAATATACTTAAAAAATATGTAACAACAGAAGAAGTTATATGTAAAGATTCATGGTCATTCCTGCAAAAAATTAATGAACTGAAGTATGACGAACAGTACAACTTCCTTACAGTAGACGTAAATTACATATATGTCAATCACACAAGCACTGGGCAGAGAGTGGGTTAGTCAATTACTAAGGAAGAAAGGGGCTTCCCAAAATGACATCAGTCTAGTGGAAGAACTTCTAGACATAGTTCTATCCCACAATTACATTTATTTTAAAGGAAACTATTACCTGCAAAAAAGCAGAGTAGCCATGGGTTCCCCGTGTAGCTCTAGCTTCACACATTTGGTTATGAGTTACTGGGAACATCAATTTGTACTCAATAAGGAAGGAATAGCCTCAAAAATAATTTATTTTACACGCTATTTGGATGACATCTCTTTACTAATAAAAGGGAAACATGAAGAGGCAAAAAATCTCATTGATTATTTTAATGAGACTACAGACTTCTTAGTGTTTACATATAATTTTGACCCAAATGAAATAGCATTCTTGGATGTCCAACCTACCAAAAATTATGTTGAAAAGAGATACCAAGCA
This sequence comes from Protopterus annectens, assembly GCF_019279795.1. NCBI lineage: Eukaryota > Metazoa > Chordata > Ceratodontiformes > Protopteridae > Protopterus > Protopterus annectens. Next base: position 608,233,863 of record NC_056745.1, read on the forward strand.
AATATTTATAGGAAACCATCATATTCAAACACATTCTTGCACTATACAAGTGCACACCCTTACCACCAAAAAAGATCGGTGGTAAAGGGCCAATTAGTAAGGGCTGCCAGAATGGTGTCCACAGATGAGGACTTCCATAGTGAGTGCCAGTTCTTGAAGAAATTATTCACAAAAAGAGCATACCCGAGTACCTTGATTGACAAACTAATAGAAGATGTTGTGGAGAAAAGAATTAATGGTGTGTATATACCCATTCTGAGTATACAACATCCTACTGGGTTGAATGACTATTCTATGAATGATAGTCAGGTTGATATGGAAAATCAGGTCCAGGACACAATCACTGGGACAGGTATGAACCAAACTGATTTCACAATGAGCTATATTACAACTTTTAACCTTGATTATCGTCACATAAAAAACATGCTGATAAAAAATTGGAATATTCTGTTAGAGGACACACTAATAGTGGACAAATTGGGTACAGAACCAAGATCCATTACTAGGAAGGGTAGAACACTCAAGAATATATCTGAAGGTGAGTGCAGGATCGATCCAGTCATATTGCAGTAGGGATGAAACAATGTGGTAGTTGCCCATATTGTAAATACATTCATGTAGATGCATCACTGCACATAAACAACACACATTTGAGTAACAGAAGAAAAGTTAATTGCAACTCCAAAATGAATGTATATGTGGCTAAATGTCAAAACTGTGATTCATTCTACGTCGGTAAAACCGAGCGCAGAATGAGAGACCGCATATACAAACATATATATTGTATTAATAAACACAAACTGGACAATTCTTTAGCAAAGCATATAGAACAATATCCAGAACATGCATTTAAATTCTGGATACTTGATCAAGTGGACAGTAATCCAAGTGGGGGTCCATTCAACTTATTAGAAAAGTTGGAATTACTCTGGCAAATTTGTCTCAATGCTTATAACTTTCCAGGATTGAATGACGTGTTCGATCACATGTTGTTTAAAACTGAAAAGCTTAGTGAGATGAAATACTGTAGCAACGACATTATAGAAATTATGTTTTACTTATTAATTTTGTACTTGAAAATGTTTATAATGTAAGGTTAGATAAATGAGGAGACTCTTTAAATTTTTATACAATTTTCGTATATGATTTTCACCATATTGCTGCTGCGATAAATGTATTAATTTGCTTGTTAAATAAGGCAGTTTTAAAGAACAGGAAAATGCATATTATGTTCACAATGCTATTTTAACTACTGCTCCTTTAAATTTTAAGATGGAGAGACCAGCTGATTTTAATCATGGTTAAACATGACTATTTAAACTTGATTTTTGTAAATGTTAGTATCTGATGAATTTCAAAGAAGTACTTGGACAAAAAGCACTTCATTAAATTTTGTGGATTCAGTCTTCAGTGAAGTTGCCAGTTGTTTTTGTTTTAAGAGTTGCATATGCTGTCTACACCTCTAGTTGTTGCATATGTCTACTTGGGTACATACTAAAGGGAGCATTTTACTCAGTGATTGGTCTAAAGAGAGCCACTCCTCAAGCCAGAGTTCAACTCCTCCAGTCTTTGTTTGGGGAACTCATGGGATATTTCTTCATAAGCTGATCAAGTTGGGGGGGGGGGTTGCAGGAGAAATTCACTACTCAAGGCAGAGCTCAACCCCCACAGTCTTTGCTTGGGGAACTCATGGGATATTTCTTCATAAGCTGATTGAGGGAAGTCAAGCTCTGGATGCTCCAACAAGGGAAGAATGGCAATTGACACTCCACAATATATACCCAAAAGAAGTTATTGTGAATGTACCTCTACAGTTCTTCTCAACAACAGAAAATGATAGGAAAGATGCTGATGTTTCCCTAGTCAAAAGACACCTTGAAACTCTTGAAGATATCTCAGATACAGAATTTGCCTGGAAGGCTAAGGCCAGTGCCTAGAAGTACCTTCTCCTGTCTGACACTGACCCTACATCATGTGAAGGGACTCGCTACCACTAGGGTGAGATGTGAAAATGATGAGATCAAATATCCAAAAAAGACTCTGCAAGACCAACAAAGAAATGCAAGTTTTGAAACTAGTCATTTTATTATTAAAGCATTTTAGGAGTGTCCTCCTACTTACATACACTAAACACTGAGATTACTATAACTCAGAATATGGGGAATACTATGAGGTACCACGGCTTACTCATTCACACTTGCAGTTCAGAGGCTCATAATTACTGTTCTTGGAATTGGAATATGCATCTGTGTGCAAGATCCTACACTTGCAGACCTAACATCTTCTGAAATGTAAAAAAAAAAAAAAAAAAAAAAAAAAAGCATCAAACTTCCCTCTTTATCCTGTGCACCTTACTGGATTGAAGTGACGGTACATATGATATTGTTTTCACATTGTATACATTTCATAGGCAGTATAAACCTAATATGAGTGTGGATCCTGGCTAATGACCTGATAGTTGCAGGAAGACATGGAAAGGGAATATTTCAGCATATTAGGCAACAAATGGGGATCCTTTTGCTGATGTACTCTGGGTCTGCAAGCTAACATGTTAGTAAGAGAAAAGAACTGGGGAGCATAGAAGATTAGTATGACCATTTAGACAAGTGCATGACACCTGCAAGAGGCAAGCATGCACCTGTGAGTGTGCGGGAGCTAGAACAATTTAAGAAGCCCATTGTGCAAACGATATCAGAAGAGCAAACCCTAACTGTTACAACTACAGAGGACAGTAAAGAAGCACAGTAAACAATGTGGTTGAAGGTTAATCTCACACTAGTAGAAATGTGCTAAATATCAGACAGACAATCACCAAGGCTAAAAGAAAACTATTTTAATTCTTAGGTAAGTGCTTTCACACTTTCAGTGCTTCTTCAGACTGTGAAACAACTAACACAATTCGTGCAAATAAATACTGACATCAGTAAAGCAAGTAACACTTAATAACAAAAATCAGTAAAACAATATTCTTGCCTTCAAGATAGGTTTTCAAGGCACATTGCCTTTGAGCCAAAAGTCCCAATCAACATGTAAAGTAACTATCCACTTTAACTCATTAACCTCCATCCTGTTTGAAATATCTCTCCTCTCATATCTCTAATGGTTAAATGCAGTAAACAAAAAGTAGTTTTGGGATAAGTCTCAGTATGTTTTGCTAAAGCATTAGCTGTCACCCTTCTAAATGTCACCCAGGTGTTCTAATATTCTTTTTTTAAGTGAACGGTTAGCATTACCAATGTGAAAACTTGCACAGTCTCTACAATTAGATAAACAGACTAAATCCATACTTCTATAGTCAGTATAATGTTTAGGGCAGTACTTTCTTCCAGTAATTGGATGCACAAAATAATACTTAGATGAAATAAAATGACATGCCTTATAAGCACGACATGGAAAGGTAACTACTCTGTCTGATCTAACTGCCGGGAGTTTAAAATGATCATAATACAACTGCTGTTTCAGAGATAAACCAATTTTAAAACAAAAAATAGGTTTACTACCTATGGCCTTCTTAATGCCCTCATCAATCACCAATATGGGCCAGTTTCTTCTGACAATATTGCAAACTAAACATGTATCATTAGAATACATTAAAACAACCTTTGTATTATCAGATTTAATAGACACCCTTTCCACATATTCATTAGTAGATATAAATTTGCTAGAGAAAAAAAGGTCTCACTTTCCTTCTCTCAATAGTCTGTAGGAGACTGAGCACAACAAGGATAAGGCTTTAAGGCAGTCAGAGTTGGATATGCTGTATAAACCATTTGTTGTTGCATATGCCTAGTTGGGTACATACCAGAGGGAGCATTGTACTCAGTGATTGGTCTAATGAGAACCACTCCTCAAGCCAGTGTTCAACCCCCACAGTTTGCTTGGGGAACTCAAGAGATATTTCTTCATAAGCTGATCAAGTGTAGTCAAGTTCTGGATGCTCCAACAATGGAAGGATGGCAGCTGACACTCCACAATATATACACCAAAAGAAGTTATTGTGAATGTACCGCTACAGTTCTTCAAAACAACAGAAAATGATGACAGGTAAGATTCTAATGCTTCTCTAGTCAAAAGATACCATGAAACTCTTGAGGATATCTCAAGTACAACATTTGTCTGGAAGGCTAGGGCTAGAGTTTAGAATTATCTTCTCCTGTTTGACACTAACCCTGCATCATGTGAAGGCATTCACTACCACAAGGGTGAGATGTGAAAATGACGACACCTGCTTCTTCTTTCGGCTTTTCCCGGTTAGGAGTCGCCACAGCGGATCACCTGTCCGCTCATGACTGGCAGTGGAGTTTTATGGTGTTGAGTTGCCAGCCCAGCGCCCAACCTTCCACAGAAGGCACACACATGCACAGAGTCATACCTAGGTCCAATTTAGAGTGTCCAATCCACCTCCAGCATGTCTTTGGGATGTGGGAGGACACCAGAGCACCCGGAGGAAACCCACGTGACCACAGGGAGGACATGCAAGCTCCGCACAGAAGGCACCCCAGCCAAGGATCGAACCAGATAACCTCTTGCTGTGAGGCGGGAATGCTAACCTCTGCACCACCATGGCTGCCCGTGAAAATGATGAGACCAAATATCCAAAAAAGACTCTGCAAATCCAACAACATAATGCAAATTTTGAAACTATTTATTTTACTATTAAAGCATGTTTTGGGGTGTCCTCCTACTTACGTATACTAACTTTGAGACTGCTGTACCTCAGAATATGGGGAATGCTATGAGGTACCACAGCTTACTCATTCACACTTGTAGTCCACAGGCTCACAGTTACTGTCCTTGAAATTGCAATATGCATCTATGTGAAAGATTCTATACCTGCAGTCCCACCATCTTCTGAAATGTAAAAAAAAAAAAACAAAAAAAAACCCATCAAGCTTCCCTCTTTATCCTGTGCAGCTGACTGGACTGAAGTGATGGTACATATGACATTGTTTGCACATTGTATATATTTCCTAGGCAGTAGAAACCTAGTGTGAGTCTGGGTCCTGGCTAATGATATGCTAGATGCAGGAAGACATGGAAGGAGAATATCTTTGCATTTTAGGCAATAAATTGGGATCCTTTTACTGAAGTACTCTGGATCTGCAAGCTAAAAGGTTAGCAAGTGAAAAGAACTGGGGAGCACAGAAGATGAGTATGACCACCTAGACAAGTATATGACACCTGCAAGAGGCAGGCATGCACCTGTGAGCGTGTGGCAGTTAGAACAATTTAAGAAACCTGCTGTGCCAAGGACATCAGAAGAGCAAGTCCTGTTACAATTGCAGAGGACATCTGAAATTACATATGAATAATATTTTTATTCTTATCAAGATTCAGATTACAGCTGTCTTTATCAGCTTATGTGTTTCATTTTCAAACCTACCTTATCAGACACATTTAAATGAAAGTCTCCAAGAGCTCGTTTGAGCTCTGCTTTTTGCAAAACTCCATCTCCGTTCCTGTCCAGGCTCTGCAAATGCTTCACTAAACCAACCAATGTACGAACTCCACGATTCTGAAGGGTTTCCTTGAGCATTCCTAAACCAGAACAAATTCAAGTAGACAAAGAAAAACAATTACTGGCTGTATTTTATTAAATATCAATACCTAACTTCATAAGTTTTTACTTAAAAAAGACAATAAAATTGGTTATTACAAAAACAGCTAATAAAGTCCAAGATCTGATTCTAGATGAAATCAGTTCAGAGAATATGTGAAGAATTATCTCAAAAAACAGGATTCATATGTGATCTAGATGCAATGGACTGGTTAAGGAGCATGCTACAAATCCTTACATCTGGATACTGTCTGTATGGGGTCTGCACGCTCCATCCGTGTGTTTTATCTATGGATAGTCCTTTTCTTACAGCCTCCTAAATACATGCTATTTGACCTGGCTACTTTAAACCTATTTTAACCTATCTCACTCAGAATATCTATACTTTTTTATCTTTTTTGTAATGGCACTGATCATGGCTTAAGGGGGTTTGCAATAACTAGTCCACCTACCCATTTAATAAGCAAAAAAACTGTAATGTGGCCTGTCTAGACTTGTCAAGGCCTTTGATATTATGACAAAGAGTAGGGCAATTAATGAAATCAAAGAAATCTCAAAGAGGAGCAGCAACCCAATAAAGTAAGTTGAAAGCAATTGCCAACAAAAGAAAGCCTGAGCAGTTTTAAATTACACACAGTCCAAGAAAGGGAAACTGAAATGCATCAGCAGGGTACCAACTGATTCTGTTCAGCTTTGATTCTGATTCAATATCATCAGGGAGAAAATGCAATAAAAAATGAAAACAATGTCTGCCTTTTGCAGAAAAAAAGCCTGCAACAGAAGTAGACATAAAAATAACGGAAACAATATACAAATACAGTGCATTTATGTGAAAAAGGTGCTGCAACAGCAGATGTTCAATCAGTAAGATGACTGTTGTGTGCATAAAAATCAGAGTGTGACCAGGTGTCAACTACCAGAAGCAAGATATTTCCTTACGTGTGACTGAAGTCTCGAGCCTTGAACAATAGAGGAAGTCTGACAACCAAAGAAATAACTCATCACTCCTAAAACTGTTGATTTTTGGAGCTTCCAAATGGAACAATTAACATACAGTAAAAATAATAAATTCTGGTGAAACACTAAAACAGCATGCACTGCTCAGCATGAAGTAAAAAGCAACAATTACGACTAAATACAGAGGAGCTAAGTTATGAAAGCTCAGCTACACTTATAGTGGAAACAAAAATAAAAGGAAGTCATACTGCTAACAGTCTATATATTCTTGTCACAGAAATAAACAATGTACAAGTAATACCAGGCTCAAATGTACCGCCCCAGGGAAGAGGAGAATGGAGATGTTTCCTGTAGCAATGATCCTACTTGTCTGAATATCTGTTACTGTGGTGTGTATCTAGGACAACTGTACTATGCTCGTCAATAGGGTCAATGCTACTGGAATATGAAAAACCCGCTGAGCTTTGGTTATAAACTGTGTGTGGAAGACCAAAGGTAGAGCACTTACTGATATCCAGTAGAAAATCCAGTCCTAGGTGTAGACTGGACTTCCAGCTTATAAAGCTAAGTACATTTGTAAATAAAAATTCAGATTGCGTCCTCATATTTTTTGAGCAGACACATTCTAGAAACAAGCTGCAGTAGTATCTGCTCACCTGTACGAATAAGCTTTAACAACCTCACTTAACTGGCTTATTCATCATAGCAGGGCAAAATGGGTAGAATAATATACAGACAAACAAGGCAAAGAGGAAGTTCAAAGAATGAGGACTAGAAGGGCCACCTTCCAGAGTCCTCAGAAATCTGATCAATGTGTATGGCAGGCCCTCAGAAGAAAATCTTCAAAAGATCACAGGCAAGAGGAGAAGTGCTACAGGAATGGAAAACAGCACCTGTAATACCCTTGTATGGGGGCTTGACAGAAGAATACCAGTAGACATAGTCTACTTTGACTTCAGAAAGGTTTTGACTCTGTCCCACACAAGAGGCTTACAGAAAAACTAGAAGGGGCTGGGGTGGGAATAAGCCTGCGGAACTAGAAAACTCCATGGCTGAATGGAAGCACTCAGGTTTGTGGTGATGACAAGAGTAAACAGAGGTATGTCCTTAATTTAATACTCTTAAGCATCTTGGTTTTGGAAATTTCTGATGGAATACAGAACAGGACCCACCTCTTTGCTGATGACACAAAGACAGGTGCAGCAAGGGAGGATGGGTGAGAGTAGTCTAGAAAAGGATTTGGAAAAAAGAACAAGTGGGCAGAAGGTGGAAAGTCAAGTTCAGTAAAATAAATGCAAAGAACTGAACTTAAACCTCTACACCCTCTAGTGTGATTTGTCAGCTGGGAAGTGTGGAACTGATGCCAACAGAGCATGAAAAGGATGTGGGGGAGCATACCTGAACTGAACAACTGAGAGATGAATGAAAGGGTAATGGTAACAGCATAGAGAATGCTGGGATGCATATATCTCAACCCTCTTATACCCAGAATCAGCAACAAAAGAATGAACTAGATTGTATCATACAGCACTAAGATCAAAGCCCTATCTAACATCTGGCTTTCACCCTAGACACCACTCAGTCAACCCTTGTAAAACCAAGACCCTAAACCATTATAGTCCAACCCTAATACAGGTCCTGGCAATATAGATTTGCAATTTCCTCTTTATTTGATTTTAACAAGTCCAACATTTAAAAGAGTGTATAACACGATAAAAAAATAACTATTTACAAAAGTCCATAACAAGAACATTAACCTACTCTTATCCACTAGTACTGTTCGGTAAATCATTGAGCTTTTGCCAAAATATGTACTAATAAGTTATGTTTAAAGTTCTCATTCTTATAGCTGACAACTCATTTTTGCAGACAGTCTTAGCTAGGTACACAAATTGACCAAATGCTAATTCAGTTTTACATTTCCATTTTTTTTGTTATAACTTTTCTTGCAATTGCAAGTATTGCCCAAATAAGAGGTATTTGAGAAATTGGTATAGCTGCTGGAACTGGGGCATCAAATAGTATCAAGGAGTCAGTAATAATGCAATTGTCTGACCACAAAGCCCTAGAAAGGTTTCTAAAATCACTCCAAAAGGAAGTCACCAATTTACAATCCATTATCTTGTGTAACCAATCAGCATTAAGAACTTCATTACACCTCTAGCATTTCATGTTTCCTGTTTTATATATTTGTGTAATTTTATAAGGTGTAAAAAAGACTCTATGCAGAAATTTCTATGCATTGATTTTCTAATAAAGTCAGGAACTTGACATTCCTGCAAATTTTAAGAAAAAAAAATGTATTTAGTTTTGAAAATCATTCAATGTTAATTTTTGTTTAAAAGTTCGAGATTGGCATATCTGTGGTAACAAATTCAGTTCTGATAATCTTGTATATAATTGATAGATATGACTTCCCTTTGAGTGGCCCACTATTAACATTAGAGAACAGATCCAAGATTTTTAGAACAGGTGTAGTTTAATGATCTAGTGATATTTTGATTTTATCCTGAATATGTTCTTTACAGGTATGTATATCTAATCAACCTCCTTGCTCTATGCTATATCTTGCAATTAAATATTCAACAGGATGCATTTTGTTTCCATTAAGAAACTGATACCAAAATATTAGGTTACTATTCTTGAGAGCTGTTGTGTTTGCATTAATAGATACTAAGCATCCATTAGAGACAGCAATGGGGAATAACAGGATTAGTAATTCCTTGACTGAGTAATCTGAATTCATAAACCTTTTTAAGATTGAAAGGATTTGGTTAATAAAAGGCATAAAAGTAAACTTGTGTATTTCATTCAGAGCAAAGTCTTTTACAGCCCAGTAGAACATACTGATACCCAGTTTCATATAAGAATCTATGATGCTTATGTATTTCATTCAGAAGAAAATCTTTTACAGCCCAGTAGAATATACTGATACCCAGTTTCATTTAAGAATCTATGATAAGTTTGTTGTTGTCTATTAATATTTTCTCATGTAATGATTTCCATGAAGGGACATATGAGGAATCTAACCACAATAATGTTATTTTAATATTTACAGCATTAGTTTATAGCTCAGTGTTTGGAAACCCAATGCCACCTTCCTCCCAGCTTTTGACATGCCCGTCTAAAGATATTCTTGCTTTTTAGGGTACCATAAGAATTTAAGTAAGTTAGAATGAATTTTTCTTATAATTTTTTAGAGCGTGGGAGAATTAATGATTGCCTATAGATTTCTGGTAAAATTATTTTAATTAGAATGAGTCTATCTTCCATTGTAAAGAATAGGTTATTCAAATTGTCTGTTAACTTTGTGATTTCATCTGTTATGTTTTTATAGTTTATAAATAAGGAATCTCTGTTCTTAGATTTAATAATGATACCTAAATATTTAATTTGAGAATTTTCCTAGTTAAAACTTTTATGCGATTTTAAAAAGTGTTTTTTTTCTTTATAAGCAATGTTTTAGTTTTATTATGATTAAATTTCAAACCTGAAACCTTTTCAAAGTAATCCAAAGCTTTGAGTATGATCTGAGTGTTCTATGTTTACTACATGTCAACAGTATGCCATCTGCAAAAAGCTGGATTTTTGATGAAAAGTCTTCATTTATTTTGAAGCCTTTAATATTTACATTAGCTCTTATATAGTTAGCTAGTAGTTCTATAGTTAGAGCAAATAATAAAGGTGAAAGAGGGCATCTTTGTTTCACACCTTTTGCTATATTAAAGGGTCCAGATAGAAAGGAACCTATCTTGACAAAAGATACTGAATTGCTATAAATTTGTTTTAATTAGTGTTGCAAAACTAGAGGAAAATTTGTATTCATTTAATATTTTAAACAAATAAGGCCAGTTCTTTGACTTGAAAGCTTTATCAATATCTAGACTTATTATTGATATTTTTTTTATTTTTATTTGCAATATCAAGTAATGAAAAAACTCTTTATAATATTGTCTTGTAATGTTCTGTTTATTATAAAATCAGCTTGATCTTCATTTATTAATTCCAGGAATATATGCTTTAGTTTTTTTGCTAGTATACACATGAACATTTTGTAGTCTACATTCAAAAGTAAGATAGGGTGATAAGAAGCACATGATACAGGATCATTATCTGATTTTAAAATAGGTGTAATTATAGAATATCTCCAAGAGGGAGGAATATTACCAGAGCTTTGACTTCTTCAAAGACGTTCAATAAGGTTTTTAAAATATTGTCAGGTAGCAATTTATACAATTCTGGAATGATACCATCTAATCTTGCAGCCTTGTTGGTTTTGGGACTTTTAATTTGGTCTTTCAATTCATTAAAAGATAAAGACTTATCAGTTTTACTTTTTTTGTTCATTAGTTAATTTATGATGTATATTTTCCTTCAAAAAATATCAAATAGTTCATTATCTAAGTTTGTCGCTGTTTTATTAAATATTTTTTTCATATTTATTAAAAGACTGTAATATGTCCTTTAGATTCATTATTTTGACATTTTCCCCCTCTTTATATATAATCTCTTTAATGTGATTTATTTCATAGTTTTTGATCTAATGGCTATTCTATGTAGATTCTTTGGGTCTACTGAATAAGGATCATAGAAGGTTACTAGGCTAATGGCCCCAGGGCCCTTACAAGCCTAGCCAAGTTCAACCTCTGTATCCAGGGGTGTCTGGTTCAAGCAGACACTAAAATCAGCAACTATTGCCCCTCTCCAAGAGCTGGAATTTCCGATTACCTATCCAATCATCCAAATTACGCTTAAACAGGGCCAATGACGGGCTTTGTTCAACATGAATAGGAAGCTTGTTCCAAAGATAGGGCAAATTCTGTGAGACAAATCTGTCTCTTCAGCAAGTTCTGTTGATGTGACATAAGTTAAGGTCCTTTGAGCAAGTGACGTGTGCCATTTAACTTGTGAATGTGCAGCATTTACGTTAAAGCTGGGTCAGAGATTGCTCTATAAGGCACAGGTCACCTCTGAGCAGTCTGCAGGACACAGAATAAAGTGAAAATTATTTATTTATGTCTGCATAAGACAGATCTTGAAGACCCTGAATTTTTTTTGTAAGGAACCCTTGTGGTCTCTCCAAGTACTGCAGGTGTTTGAAAAGGAAAATACCAAAGGGCGCACTGTACTCTATTATTGGCCTGATGAGGGAAGACTACAGGGGGGTTATAACCTCTTTTTTTTTTCTGGAGGCAATACCCTTACTTATGAGATGAGCAACATAAACGCCCTTCTTACCACTGTGGAGACATGGTGATCGAAATTAATGTTTCTGTCGATCTGTGTGTCCAGGTCTCTCACTGCTGACTGTATGCTTAGGATGTTGTTACTGATGAGGTAGTTTGCAGGAACATCACCTTTGCCAAATGGGATGATAATGCATTTTTTGCATTAAGTTTAAGACCATGACTTTGGCACCAGTCATTGGTCTGTATAAGACCTTCTTGAAGGATGTTGACATCGCTAGGGGGGTTTAGATGATCGCATCCAGTTTGCAGTCATCCACAAACTTTGTCAGCCGCAGTCCTTTAGTTTTAGCCAGCACTTCAGAGAAGTAGATTCCAAACAGCAGGGGTCCCAGAACCAATCCCTGCGGAACACCACCGGTTACGGGTCTGCTGCAGGAGGTGGAGTTTCCTATTTTGATCATATGAGTTCTATCAGTGAGCCAGTTTGCAACCCACCTGAGAATATATGGGTTGATAACCCAGATGGGTGACTTTGCCAAAGATGCCTGAGTTGAGGGATTGTATCAAAGGCCTTGGGTAAGTCTAGGTAGGCCATATGCACAGATCTGCCCTTTTCTAGGGCTTTGGTGACTGTCTTGAAGAAGTTTAACAGTCATGATTTCCTCTTGACAAAGCCAAACTGGGTGGGGTCGAATGTTTGGAGATTTCCTATATCGCTGTTAATAAGGTCCAGGATGATTCGTTCCATGGCCTTGCAGGTAAGGCTGGTTAGGCTAATAGGTCTATAGTTCCCAGGGTCCATGGATGTACCCCCTTTCTGCAAAGGGATGACAGTAGCTGTTTTCCAGTCCACTGGGACAAAACCAGTGCTTAGGCTATGATTATAATTGTGCCCACTTGTGATGTTAATTCCTGTTTTAACCCATGTAGAACACGGCCCAGGATGTTGTCTGGTCACATAGAGCCTGTATTTTTGGCCTTGGAGAGGGTGTTTAAGACTTTCTTTTCAGAGATACTAGGTGGAGGACAGGTGTTAGGGATGCTTTGGGGTATATATGGTGGGGACAGGGTTGTGAAGTTTTCAGTGAACCTGTCAGCCAGCAGGTTTACTATATCCACAGGTTCTGTATATGTAGCATTATTAACTATGACTTCAGTGTAAATCTGGGTCTTACCTTTGAGGTTATGGATGTAACTACAGAATGACTTGTGGTTATCTTTAGTTAGTGAAGCAAATTTGGATTCATAGTTAGCTTTGGAGGACTTCACTAGGAATCTTGTTTGCTTGTTTAAGTTGAGGAGGGGAGTGTTTCCAGTTTTGAGGCCATTCCTTCCTTTTCTTAGACAGCAGTTTCTTTCTACTATTGTACAGTCTATTAATGGCAGTTGTCCACCAGGCAGGCTTGTTTTTCCTTGAAGATCTTGCTTTGGTTCTATCGGGTATGGCAGAGTCAATACAACTGTACAGGTGATCGTATAAAGCATTGGTGTATAACTCAGCATAGGTGTCTGTTCCATCAGTGGGGGGGAGGGGCGATGAAGCTATTTATGCTGTCATGTAAGAGGATGTAATTGGCCTTGGAGAAGTTTTTTAGTCTAGTTGTTTGTAAGGGGAGGGGTGTCTTGTGTTATAGTTACTTTTAGCGAGACTGATTTCTGGTCAGATCTCACCAGGGACGGTCACATATTGGGAGTGGTGCAGTGGTCTCCCATGTTGGTGAGCACCAAAGACATATTTGAGCCCCTTGTGAGTGTGTCAACCAGCTGGTCCACGACATATGAGTTAACAAATCCGGGAACCTTTGGGCATGTGAGTTAGAACACGTATAATTTACCCAGTCATTGGATGGGCAATTAAAGAACCCAAAACCAGGGTGTTTGGTTGTATCTCGACTGACTCAAATAGATCCAAGTAGGCTGAGTGGATGTCCTGATTTATGGAGGGGGTCCTATAGCTGGCAATGACCAGAAGAAGGGTCTTACCTACAGTGAATTGCACCTGAAGTAATTCAAGGGAATTGTGCGGTTTAACCAATCTAGAGGTGTATTTATCTTTAATGAATATTAATACACCGCCTGCTTTAGTTCTCATACAGTCAGGTTTGTGGTCTGAACGTGTGGAAGGAAATGTAACCTGGTATAACTGCGGTGCTCTCCACAGCCTTAAACCAGGTCTCAGTGACTGCACAAATGTCAGCATCTTCAAAGTTGAGGACTGTGGTTTAATTTTTTCCAGAATGATTGAGATCTTGTGTTGAAGTATTTCCTAATATTCTTGATTCGGCTTTAACTCCATTCTTGCAGCTTTGTCATTCGGCTTTAAGTTCTTTAATTTATCTATGTTAGATTGCACATCAATCAAGTCATTGTCCCATTCTTTCCTTTTACATATATTCCAGCATTTAACCTTATCAAATAAATAGGCTTTTAGGGTGTCCCATAATACAGTATCTGCCACCTTCCCATTGTTATTAAATTCCATGAATTGATTAATTTCTCTCAAAAGCCAATCATTAATACTGGTTTGTCTACTATATCAGAAGGAATAGTGTGTATAGTTTAAAGAGTTTTGTAGTTTTAGGTCTAAAACATTCCTTATATTCATTAAAGCTGTGTAGTGATTTAAATGTTTTATTGTAGAAGATAGTCTGACTCTTTTTCTCATTAGTGGTGTCTTTACTTGATAAAATATAATTAAAGTATCCAGCTATCACCACATTTCCTTTTGAATGTAATGTCACAATGTCTAGATACTTCTTGGCTGTTTTAGATCCTATTCCAGGAATCCAATAGGCATTTATGAAGAGTGTAATTTTCTTTATCTTTTTCTACTACCATCAATACAAGCATACCATTCTTATGAGTGTCAACTATTTTAGATAAACCTAGTGTTTTCTTCCAAAGGATAAGAATAACTTTTCTTTTCAAAATAAAATGAGACATTACTAGAATTAAATAGTCTTTTATTTGAAACCTGCCTAAATCTTCAGTCAAAAGATGTTTCTTGCAAGAAGAAAACTGCTGTATGTCATGTTAAATACTTATTTAAACAGTTTCTTTTTAAAGAATTATTCAACCCATTAATTATTCAATGAAATACATTTATATCTTGGCATATTTAAGATCAAATGGTTTAAAAACTAATGAACAATGGTTTAGTACAATGAATGTAGCTCTAACATGTACAACTTATTATGGACAAACATTCTAAAACTAGTTAGTTAAACAACATTTTTTATCCTCTAAGATGGAATAAAAAATTACTGGTTTGATGAAAATTTCATGCAAACCACATGCTAACAACCTGGTAGCTGTACCTAATCACAAATCTTAGCTACTGTTTAGTAGATATAATAAAACAACATGAATAAAACAGAACATACTTGCAAAAAGGTAAGACAATTTTTATAAGTAAAGTGGCTTCCTATCTCATATGTGGTTTTATAAGATTAAATTAATGGTTTAGTTCTCTGTTATGTCTGAACTACAACTTAAAACAGCAGCTTCTTTTCTTTCACTGAAGTAGTAATATTGAGTATAAAATTAAAAAGCGTGTTTTAACTTACAAAATAATTTCTAAACTCGCTGATTAATGCAAAGAAGTCTTAAAAACTTTCAATAATGTCTGTCTTAATGTTCCATTCAAAAGTTCCATTCATTTCCTGTTTCTGGACGGGTTAGAGGTCTTGAAACACTTCCTTTCTCATAGATTGTTTAAAATGAAACCAGGCTGCTCTGGAAACTTAAATAAGATTGTGCCATTAAGAAAAACACGTTTAGATGGGAAAGTGAGGTAAACAAAAGATGAAAAATGTTTAAAGGGCTTGCAATCACACTGGGGTAGCCACAATCTATGTAAAAAATACACTAATAGTTTTAGTGAAGGAATAAAGAAAACAATTCAAATAAGCCCCGTTTATTAAAATTCATTAAGTACACATTATTTAATAAATTCCCCAACATTTAGCAAGAGTACTGTTGATTATTTAAATCTTTAGATTTAACCGATAACCATGACAGAACATATCTGCACATTTTCTTTGCTTTAATACATTAACAACTCCACAATTGAAATAGTAACCTCCACTAAACTTCTTGGTATTACAATAGATGACCAGCTCAAATTCAATACTCATATTCAACTAAACATCAAAAAAACACACATAAAACTTGGCCTACTGTATAGAAACATCCACTTTCTCTCCCCTTCCACTAGACTAACCCTTGCCTCTACTTTCCTCCTTCCATCTCTACTATATGGCGCTCCTCTGCTCACTAACCTATCTTCTACCCTTACCTCCAAATTGGAACAATGCTACAATAAAATCTCTAAATTTGCAACCTCCCTTCACTCTCTAAACTGGCTTGAACTCCCAAATCATCTTAACTTTCTCCAACTCACCACAGCTCATAAACTACTGTTCCATCATATTAACTGTCCTGCACTTTCGAATACTCTTCAACCCTATACTCCCCTCAGATCCCTTAGATCTTCTCACCAAAACCAAATCACAGTACAAAAACGAAAGCGCCCAGCAGGCCAACTTCTCTTATCCTTCACCCTTGCTAAAAAATGGAATGCCCTACCCACCTCCCTAAGCAACTTCAAAACCCAACTTCATTCTCACCTTTATCTAAATAGGATATGCAACTGTACCCTTCAACCAACACCTGTCCAATTATCCTCCCCTTTCTCTCCAAGCTAACCTCTATACCATCCTAATCCTCCTCTAAGCTCACTTACAATTCTAAATGTAGTAGCTACTAAAGCATTTTTTTTCCTCTTTTGCTTAAGCTACCCAGGCAAACCTCCTTACCTTCCTCTCCTCAACTAAAATACTAATTGCATTAAGCTTCTAAACATTTAAAGTTTTTAATGTTTTAATTTTTTTTCTTTACCTTTTCTTTGCTTTCTATACATATGGCAATCTTTTTCACACTGAACTTAACTGAAATTGTTAATACTTTTTGCTTTGAGCCAGCTGATATTGTAGTCTATTTTTGTACAAAACTGTTAATTGTAATGTTATCTGTGTCTGAACTCTTTTTTGTAATTAAAATTGTTGTTAATGTGGAGCTTTTCTCCCTGGGCCTCCACTGAAAATGGGCCCCCAAGCCCAGTGGACCTCCCCGGTAATCAAACTGAAATAAATAAATAATACATTGTTTTAAATAAAGCTTTCACTCTATATCAAGCAACGACTAATTATCATTATTTATTTGTCTTCTCATTGATATTTAAATAAAGTGAACTATAAAACTTTAATCAGTTGTTTAAACTCAGATTATATATTTCATATTACTATTAATATAAAAAGAAGTTATGTACTCACCATAACATTCCATCTGAGTAGATACTTCATTTGTCTGCAACCTGTGGGTGTCGGATCCGACCTCGGATCCGATAGCTTTCCAAGCTCCAAGATTCGAGCTCCTAGCTCCTCCCCCCTACCCATAACCCCCTACTACCAACCACATTACCTCAGATCACTTTTTTTGCCTCACCAACTCAAGACAGAAACCAACTCCGAATGATCAGAAAAATTCCCGAGGTTCGGGGGATGGCAGGGGGGATCGGTTGCAGACAAATTAAGTATCTACTCAGATGGAACGTTATGGTGAGTACATAACTTCTTTATCTGAAATAGTTACTTCATTTGATCTGCAACCTGTGGGACAGAGTCCCCAGCTAACCTATAAGAACCTGGGTGGTCCTTACGGAAGGATATTCCGAAGCACCGCGAAGCCAAAAGAAGCCCTACTCCTGGAAATCATATCCAGTTTGTAATGAGAAATGAACGTATGAGATGAGGACCAGGTAGCTGCTGAACAAATGTCATCTACTGGAACCCTAGACCAAAAGGCTGTTGAGGTAGCTACAGATCTTGTGGAATGAGCACGGACGCCAACCGGAGCTGGCTTCCAGATGAAGTGTATCCCAGCATAATGCACTGACAGATCCAATTTGCTACAGTCACTTTAGCAATTGCCTTGCCCATGGCTGATTTTGCATAAGAAACAAACAACTGGTCCGACTTGCAAAACTCTCTAGTCCTGTGCAAGTAAAAACGCAGTTGTCTGTGTACATCCAATTTGTGCAACGTGTATTCGCCTTTGTTGTGAAAATTTGGGAAAAATACAGGGAGATTTATTGATTGATTAATGTTTGATTCTGTAGCCACCTTAGGCAACAAAGATGGGTTAGTCCTGAGGGACACTCTATCTTTGTGAAAAATAAGGTATGGAGGTTTGATACACAGAGCTTGTAATTCTGAAACTCTCTTGGCTGAAGTAATAGCCACTAAGCAAGCCGTTTTCCAAGACAAGAACTTCAACGGAACCGAGGCCGCAGGCTCGAAAGGTGGTCTCGTTAAGGCTTGTAAGACCAGAGTGAGATCCCACAGGGGAACCACAGTCTTGACCGGTGGTTTCAAAAGAAAAACGCCTCTTAAGAAGGTTTTGCACAACTTTGTAGATGCTAAGGAGCCTATGCCATCGCCCACGTGAAAATGGGAGATGGCCGCCAACTGCACTTTGACTGTGGAGGCACTTGCTCCCTGTCTAAAAAGCAGGGAAAAGAACTCCAGAATAGTCGGAATAGGGACAGTAAATGGGTCCAATTCTTTATCTTTGGCCCAGATGGAAAAATGTTTCCATTTACTGTTGTAAAGTTTCCTGGTAGATGGTTTATGAGCCGCCAACAGAATGGCCTTAACAGGGGATGAGATACCGGGAGTCCTAGCCATTAATGGAACTGGATCAACCAAGCAGCAAGTTTGAGATTGACCAAGTTTGGGGTATGGTATCCCGCTGGGTGCGAGATTAGGTCTGGACTGGGATCCAGAATCCATGGGGAAGCCGCACTGTGAGACCGCAGAAAGGGGAACCAGATCTGTCAAGGCCAGAATGGGGCTATGAGGATAACTCTGCTCCCCAACCGACAGGCTTTCTGGATGAATTTCATCATAAGTGGGAGGGGGGGATAAGCATAAAGGAGTCCGGGAGGCCAAGCATGGACTAGAGCGTCTCTGGGGGTCTCCCCTCTGGGGGGAACTATCATGAAGTACTCGCTGCATTTTGTGTTTAAAGGAGAAGCGAAAAGGTCGCAGCGAGGCCGACCCCATTTGTGGAAGATCTGCTTCGCAACAGATGGATTCAGAGACCACTCGTATGGAGTGAGGAACACTCGACTTAGCTTGTCCGCTAATATGTTGGACCGTCCCGGAATGTGTGTTGCTATCAGAAAGCGGTTGGTGGAAATCGCCCATTCCCACACACTCATGGCTTCTCGACACAGGGGATAAGATCTGGTCCCTCCTTGTTTGTTTATATACCAGACTACTGACATGTCGTCCGTCTGGATTGCAATAGTCCCTAGGGGAAGAAGGTCATGGACAGCTTGCAACGCCAAAAGCACCGCCCTCATCTCTAGGATGTTGATATGTAATGCGGTCTCTAGGGAAGTCCACGTGCCTTGGACGGATCTGCCTGAACAATGCCCCCCCACCCGAGGCAAGAAGCATCTGTGGTCAATGTGGCTTTGGTCGGGGGGATCACAAAGGATCTCCCTTCTCTGAGTTCCTGTGCCTGTAACCACCACAGAAGGGAGTCTCTGCACACCCTGCTCAAGGGTATTGGCATGCATAATGGGTGGATCGACAGAGACCATTGGACTTGAAGGGTCCATTGTAATATGTGCATTTGTAGACGGGCATGAAGAGAGAGAGAGACCGATCACTGCTGACATAGACCCCAGTGCCCTCAGGACTAACTCCGCTGTAGAAGGGCTAACACCTGAAACGACAAGCTGTTCAGCCTGGCTGACGTTAGAACAACTTTGGAGATTTGTGTATCTAACCTGGCCCCTATGAATTCTAGGGCTTGAGTGGGGCACAGGCAGGATTTCTGCTCATTCACTGAGATGCCTAGGTTGTGGGCCAGAGACAGAGCATAATCTCTCGCCGCACAGAGCTAATGCCTGTTGGTAGCGGTGAGGAGCCAGTCATCTAGGTAAGGGAAGACCTGAATGCCCTGGAGTCTCAGGTGGGCTGCAACCACTGCCATGACCTTGGTGAACACTCTGGGGGCTGAGGTGAGGCCGAATGGAAGAACCCTGAATTGATAATGACTGGCTCCGAGCCGGAAGCAGAGGAACCTCCTGGATCGTCTGTCCATTAATATGTGGTAATACGCATCCTTGAGGTCTAGCGAGCACATCCAGTCATTCTCCCACAGCAGGGGGAGAATTGATTGGAGAGTGACCATCCGGAACTTTTCCTTGGGTATGAACAGGTTTAGGGCGGAAAGGTCTAAGATGGGTCTGAGGTCCCCCGTTTTCTTTGGCACCAAAAAGAACCTGGAGTAATAACCCAATCCGGACTGGTCTGGGGGGACGGGCTGGATGGCTCTTTTTCTTAGCAACTTTGAAATCTCCAAAGCCGCTGCCTCCCTCTGATCGGGTGGGACATCGGGGAGACGTCTGGGTTTGGGGGGAAGGTTTATGAATGGAATGGAGTAACCTCTGGATATGATCCAGAGCACCCATCGATCTGTTGTAAGGGACTCCCAGTTTGACAGGTGCTCCGACAATCGCCCCCCCCCGACTGCCTCCAGAGAGGGACAGTCGGGCATGCCCTCAGGGCTGTTGCGCGGGTCTGTCCGAGAAAGGTTCTCTAGACCAAATGCTGCCCCCTCTGCCTCTGGGCTGGCGTCCACCTTGTCCTCCTCTGGCTCTAGAGGACGAGTGGTCTGCAGCAGGATGGGATTGCTGAGACTTACGGAACCACAGCTTCTTTTGTCCCCTCTGATTCCTGGAGAAGGATCTTTGGGGATTAGAGAAGCGGACTCCGACGGCAGACAGCGTCTTCCCATCCTTTTTGCTTTGGACCAGCGTGTCGCGAACAGTTTTGCCAAACAAGGCAGAACCGTCAAAAGGGGCATTCACGAAGGACGCCTTGAAAGGGTCCGTGAAGTTGCACAGACGGAGCCAGGAGAGACGTTGCAAGACGACCCCGGCTCCGCTAGCTCTAGCGGCTCCCTCTGTTGCATGGGAGAGAAGCCGCATAGATGTATTGGAGATGGATCTTAGAGTGGCCATTCGAGTCTCAAAAACCTGGACATGGACTCCGGGAGGGCTGCAGCGTATTCTTTAATCAAGTCTCGCTGTAGCCTAATGGTATGTGCCATATAGTTCAGCGCCCTTATGGAAAAGGTCGCTGAAGCAAACATCCGCTTCCCAATCCGGTCAAGCGCTCGAGATTCCTTATCCGGCGGGTGAACCAAAGAACTCTCCTGCGCAAGTTCTTTCTTGGTGGCCGCTGCCACCAACATAGCATCAACGGGGGTTCCTTTGGCCCAAGATGGTCTATCTGTGGGTGGGCTGAGGACTTTATCGGGGCACCTAGGGATTGGCTCCACGGTGTCAGGCTCCTTCCAAGCCCTGGTGGTAATTAAGTCCACCAGGGGGTCGGCCGGAGGGGACACCCCGGAGGTAAATGGGCCTGCCTCAAAGGCCTCCAGGAACACGGACTCATCAAGGGAGGGCTTTTGGGCTGACCACCCCCCTCTGATACGCAACATTTCCATGATGTCTCCAAAGGAGACATCTTCAGGGGGTGACATTGGGGAGCCCTCCGTATCATCTAAGTCCGTGCCTGTGGTAATGGACTCAGGGGAGTCCAGGTGCCTCCTTTTGCACCGATGTTTCCGAGGGACCTCCTCAGTGGGACTGTCCGAAGAGGGCTCATCCACGGGTTGTTGTTCCTCCACGGGAACTAGCTGGAGGGCTTGGGCAGGCTGTCCAGATGGATGGATGATGGAAGACAGACCCTCATACAGTGGGGGTACGGGTGGATCCAAAGCCCGGGTCGGGGATCTGGAGGACCTCGACAGTACCCTCTCCACTACCTCAAAAGCCGAAGGAGAGCCACTCTCGCCAGCCTCTGAGAGCAATCTCCTCGGATCCGAGAAAGGGATCGGGGTCGGAGCCGATGCAGTCGGCGCAGAGGCAGAGGTGTGCTCCGACGCCAACAGCGCCAAAGACACAGCAACTCCCTCGGATCTGACGCTCAGCCCTCAGCCCCGAGAGCTCGGGGCCGACAAGCTCGAAGGTATAGTCGGCGTCGAAGAGACCACCGCTATCGGCGCCGACAATTCCCCGGGTCCAAAACGGCCTGGATCCGATGACTCCGAGGCCCGAAAATGAGTCGGAGAAGGAGTGATCGGGGCAAATATGGGGGCTGCACTCCCCCCCAGAGGGGGGGAGGCAAGAGCATCCCCATCTGCATTTGGATCTGTAAGAACCGACGCATCATCCGATCCAAATCCGCTTCGGAGATGCTTCGGGTCAACCTGGATGAAGTAGTAGAGGCGGGCCGAAAATCTCGAGGGAGACCTATCCTCCTCCTCCGGCAAAAAACAGGGCGAATGGCGCCGAGAGGAGGGGGATCCGGAGACCCTCGAGGGAGATTTAAGTAGTTTTGCTGGCGGAGCCGAAGGATGAGATTCGGCCCGCCTTTTGTGGGACTTATGTCCATCCTTATCCTTGTGCCTCTTCTCTCTAAGGGAAGAGGCACTAGTTTCCCCAGAGCTCAAACCCGATGAGGGAGGTTGAGTCCCGGGTAGAGCTAAGGGGATAGACGGCGCCGAAGCTGCCGAAGCAGCTGGAGCCCGAACGGGAAAGGAAGAAGAAGCCGACTCCTGGGGGAGCTTTCCCAGCAGGATCAGCTTGTTCTTCCTATCCCGAAGTGCCCGGGGGTTAAAGGCCGCGCAGATTTGGCAGGCCTCTGACAAATGGGCTGCCCCCAGGCACAAAACGCACTGAGTGTGGCCATCAGCTGGAGAAAGCTTGTGGCCACACTCAGTACATTTAGAAAAAATGGCCTTAGGCCCTTCTGACATCATTCACACACACACACACACACACACACCCAAACACTAGGAGGGGGAGGGGAGTGAAGATAAACTAGTAATAAATTTAACAGAAAAAGGACCAAAACTAGCACAAGAAGCAGAAAAAAGGAACTAACACACACACAACGACAACTTTGAATGAAAATTTGGTTTAAAAACCAGCAATGATCTCACCCAGCCAGGAGCTCTTCACAAGGAAGCTTCTTCAGCCGCGGCAAAAAACGATCTGAGGTAATGTGGTTGGTTGTAGGGGATTATGGGTAGGGGGGAGGAGCTAGGAGCTCGAATCTTGGAGCTTGGAAAGCTGCCGGATCGGATCCAAGGTCGGATCCGACACCCACAGGTTGCAGAACAAATTAAGTAACTACTTCAGATCTATTATTTATACTTTTCCCCAATCCAGTAGAAATCAGATGTATTTCAATAAGCAGGAAATTATTGCTTACTGAAACTATATTTTAATATGAGAAAATGAAAAGATGAAAAGTTTTACCTTTTGATGAAATCCATTCAGAAATGCTTCAAAAATAAGTTATTATAAAACAATGCATTGTATAACATGTTGTATTTTCATTTCTCCCCAAGTCTTTTTTACTTTTGTCTTTTACTGTCTATCCATTTCTTGTAGCACGTCTTTCAGAGATGATGCCCACTCTATTTCTTCGGTGGGATTAAGTAAGTTGTTTTTCTGTACAAAATAAACAGCATCTTCCAGGGTTTCAAATGTTTTCATCCTTCCGGCAAAAAAAGTCTTAATTTTGGTAGGTAAACTACCAGGGCTTCAGGGAGGTTTAAAGGTTTTAGAATCCAAGTAGTAAAAAAGTTTATCATATTTTCTACCTCTTGTTTCTCAGGCACTTTATATATCCTGATACTGTTCCTTCTTGCTGTGTTTTCAAGATCATCTATCTTTTCCAGGAACTTGTTGTTTTGTTGTAAAATGAATTCAGTATTACTTTCTCCTTGTATTAATTCTATCTGCTTTTTACAGTCTTCTTTGATTGTGTCTACATTAGAGTCTAGTTTATCCAATTTTAATGATGTCATGAATCCTACTGATGATAGATTGTAGCTCCTTCTTCACGGTGACTTCTTGAAATGTTGCCTTAGAGTGACCCATTTTCATTTGATATTTTCAAGCTGAAGTTTTGATAAGAAAATTAAAAAAAAAAAAGCGCAGATTTATTTCACCAGACAGTCCCAAATAATTTCCAGTTCTTTATTTTGACTCTTTTAGGTTTTTAGTGAAATTAAAAAAAATCAATCCTGTCAAACATATATACAAGAAGCAGAGCAAAATTATTTTGCTGTCAACTGCTTGCCATCTTGGCCATGCCCCTGATTTGCAATTTCCTAATGTCTCTGTGGCCAGCAAACAAACTTTTAATCCATTAAAGAAACTAACACAGTATGCTAGAGATGTAAATACATTACTTCCTTGGAGGCAAAAAACTTGCTTACTAACATGGTTGTCAAAAACACACACTACATTCTTCACACATACCACTCACCACACACATAAACCTGTTTATGCTGAGGCACTTAAAAGAAACATCTTCAGACTTCACAGACATCCTAAGCCATCAAACTGCAACACTTACTCTCAGCAATCACTAAAGCACAGACCAAAAGTAACACCTAACACGGATCTGCTTATCTTCTTTGAAGGGTCACAATCAAATTTCATATAGTCAAGATGAGAAGACCATAACTGCAATGTAACAAAAGAACACTACATCGAAACTGAAAATAACAAAATATCTTATCTACTGCGCATGTTCGAAAATACTCAGACTTCATGAATTCAGATCGTAGAAGAAAGGCAACAGCTGCTGCAATGAAACACTTCGTTAAAGTTAAAATATACACTTTTCAGCATTTCCGATGAGACTGCAGTACACTGAGTATTGAAAATCTACCCTTTTCTCCACTGTAGTGCAATCTCGAAGTTGGTATATATAATTAGCAGGGGGTGTGGGGGGCAGGGGGAATGTTGAAAAGTGTATATTTTAATTTTATTGCAATGTTTTAATGCAGCAGCCATTGTCTTTTCTGAGCTATTTGAATTCTGGAAGTCCAACTGTTTTCGGACATGTGCAATAGATATTTTGTCAATGCACCACAGGTACCAATATGATTCTAAGATTGTCCATGTGAGTGTAAATGACCATACCTCACTGGACTATATGAAAACAGACATTATGGATCTCTATGAATATGTGTCACAGACAGGTACATGCCTTACACTGAGCAGCATTCTACCTTCACCAAGGATGATGACACAGTATGAACAGAAAATGACTGATTTTAATAACTGACTTAGTTTCTGGTGTAAATCTAGGGATGCCGATGTCTATCAGCATGGGAGGATGGGATTAACAGACCACAATTACTCTGCCAAGGATGGTCTGCACCTGTCCCCTCGGGCTTTTGTATATTGGCTGAAACTTTATCCATCCCCTTACAGCTTTTTTTTAGGTAATGTCAAAATGACAAATCTATTGACAGAGCAAAAAAAAGCCTACACAAACTACACACCCTACAAGCTCTCCTCACTCTGGAGAATGTAGACATCTGTGCTTTTACTGAAACTTGGTTTAAAGTCACAGAAAGTACTCCAGCAGTGGAATGCTACAGTGCCTTCCACACATTTAGACCAACAGCAGCACAGACAGAGGATAAAGGTGGAGGTGTCTCAATATACTTAAACAGCAAATACAACTCTAGGTTGGTTAAACAGGATGATACCCTGGAGTTCATTTACATCCAAGTCTCCATATACAATGTTCCCTGCCATGTACTGACCAGCTATAGGTCACTCTCTATGACCAACGAAGCTCATAACTCTTACTTAGATCTGCTAGAGGCACTCACCATCCAACCATCTACCCTATGCATGGGAGACTTTAACTACCTCTATAAACTGAGAAATGTACACTGCCCTAATACACATGCAGAACATTTCCTGGACTTTATCAACACAAACATCCTGGATCAGACAGTGCGCTCTCCAACGAGAGGATCAAACATATTGGACCTATTAGTCACCAACAAGTTGAAGTTGAACCACAAAGTTGTCTTCCTCAAAATATAAATTAATCCGGAAAATACAGCTAAAGCCGTAACATTTAGAAACTATACTAAAGCAAACTATATCCTGTTGGTTGATGGTATGTCAAAATTCACGGCTCCACCAAACCCCAAGAACACAGCTACCTATGCAAAATTATTTATAGAAACCCTGTACAAACATGTAAATGGCTACTTTGAGGCTGCCGTACTTACCAGAAGTAAGCCCAGATCTAACACCTAAAACAAATTACAGTGGGTGAATCCTTGTCTTAAGGGGCTAAATGTTGTTGTTGTTGTTGTGTCTTTCGGCTTTTCCCAGTGAGGGGTCGCCACAGTGGAACTCCGGTCCGCTAATGATTGGTAGTTGATTTTTACATGCCGAGTTACCAGCCCTGATGCACAACCTTCAACAAAGGTACGCCCATTCACACATGTCTCCACGCAGAAGACGCTCTAGCTGAGAATCGAACCGGACAGCATCTTATTGTGAGGCGACAATGCTACCACAGCACCACCACCGCAGGTTATCTTAAGGGGCTAAATAACAAAAGAAAAAAGTCATGGCCAAGATCAGAAACAGCAACTCTCACAGAGTCAGGAACTCTCTGACTGAACTAAACAAGAAACTAAAACATATAATAAAGTCCAACATGGCCAGTTAAAAGGTCAGGATAGCATCCAGGCTAAGAACAATCACAAAGCCTTCCTCAACTATGCCAAGAATATTTAAGGTAATACTCAGCAGTGTGCAGAACTGGTGGTAAATGGCACAAACTTCACTGACCAGGGTCACAGCAAATTTACTGGCTGATAAATTTAGCTCTAACTTCACCCCAACCCCCCCCCCCACACACACACACACACACACACTATCCTCAGTGAAATCACTACTAGCATATCCCCAAAATGTCATCAGGGAACATGTCCTGGAGCTGCTCACTAAAGCCAAAAATACTGATTTGACGGGCTCCGACAATATCCTATTTGCCTTATATAGCCTCCAAATGATCTATCAGGACCACATGAGGCATTCTTCAACTACAGCCTCAAAACAGGTTACATGCCAGGTGAATGAAACAAAATTGAAAAGTGAATGAAACCAATAAATCTTCAGATATAGGAGCAAAACAGGAACCACTTGTAAATGTCCTTGGAATTTATTCAGCCAAAAGCAGGTGAATGGACAGCTGTAACAACTAACTAAAGGAACTGCAGACCCATCAGTCTGACAAATCTAACAAGCAAAGCCATGGAACGAATTATGATGGAAATCATCAGCAAGGATGTTGGAAACCTAGAGACACTGGACCCATCCCATTATGGCTTTGTTAAGGGAAGGTCTTACCTACTTAACCTGGTAGACTTCTTCAAGAGGGTCACTATGGCTATGGATGATGGAAAAATGGTACATAGTGCCTACCCTGACCTGGCCAAGGTGTTTGATACAATACCCCACTCAGGTATTACTGACAAATTCTCAGAAGTAAGCATAAATCTCCTACATAATTCGCTGCATTCCCAGCTGGCTCACAGACAGGACCTAAGATGTCAGGATCGGTGAGATCACCTCCATCAAGAGACCGGTCACCAGTGGAGTACCTCAGATCTCTGTACTGGGCCTGCTACTGTTTGGCACCTACTTCTTGGAAGTCAAGGCTAATGTCAAAGGTCCTTAGCTCACCAAGTTCGTAGATGATAGAAAATCGGGAGCTATCATAGATTCCCCCCACAACACCAACATTCTGCAAAAGGGTCTAACACAAATAAATGACTGGTGTGAAAGCCACGGACTAAAACTCAATTTAAAGAAATGCACTGTAGTGCCCTTTAATTACTTTGTCAATAAAACACCCCTAAGAGTTAACCTGACAGTTAGGGATCTGAGAACATATGTAGACAGTAATCCGGAGTTTGACCTATACATAGCCAATATACTAATAAAATCATTCTATGTCACCCAAATCATAAACAAGGGTATGGAATCCAGGTCAAAGGAAGTAGTAGTAACATGACTCTACTCAGCCCTTATCAGATCCATCATTAAGTACAATGCCCCCTTTAGTTTGTACCTAGTCAGGAACTTGCAACAGCTGGAATGCTCTCAAAGGTACCTCACCAGGAGAATCTAGGGTATGAATGCCTTGCCCTACAGAGACTGCTGTAAGGTCCTATCTCTGTACTACTGGTTATGGAGAGGTGATCTCTGCCTATCATATAAGGCATCCTCACAGCTAGCTCTGATGGAATCTTGTACATCTGCAAGACAAATGACACCAGAAACACTAGATCCAAGGACCTGAACTTTGTCTGCAATATAAACAAAACCTGTGAGAGGGACTGATATGTGTCTCAAAGGATCCCCATGCAGTGGAATAAGCTCTCCATCTACATGAAGCAGAGTTCATCCCTGATCTTGTTCAAAAGAAACCTTGATTATTAAATGGGAAATCCCAAATTCACCCCCAGGCCTGCCCCTCATGTCTTTGATGGACAGAGGTTGACAATAAGTAAATTAATCTACAACTAGCATATACCCGTCCCCTCGCCACATAAATCTTAGCTACCTCTTTACTAACATGCCCTACCATATAGGCATCTAAGGATCTCTGGGAAAAAACTGGGTTGGGATGCACAGCTGGGCTTGTAAAGACCCTGGTGGTCATTAGCCTAGTATGAACTTATGAACCTATACCTAGGGACAAAGAACCCAAATCAGGGACACTTTTAAGTACAAGTACTATTGATGCCAAAAGTTGACAAAAATAAGAGAACATGAATTAACACGAATTCTTTGAAATAAAATAAATCTGCATTATTATTTGACTGTAATCTACAACTTTTACTCAAAAAAAAATCACTGTTTTAGAGACTGACAGTGCAACATTCAGAGCCAAAACCATGAACAATTGAGAGGTGTGCTGGAGTGTATCCCCTCAGGGAACTAGACCCCAGAAGTAAAGAGGAAATGCTTCTACACCACAGTGCTTAGATGAGACCACACCTGTGTTCAGTTCCAAAGGCCAAATAAGGAAAAAGACATCAGGCTGTTGGATGGAATTCAGACGAAAATTGCCAGAAAGATTTGTGGGACGGAGGGAAAGAACATGGTCAGGAGCTAGAGCACATTCCTCTTGAGACCAGAAAAGACAAGGAACATATTATTTCATGAGATCATGTCACAGAATGTGAAGAAATCATTCAGAACAGGAAGGACACAGGTGGAAGGAAAGAGCACAAGCAGCAGATTGTAGAGACTAACTATTCTTTGGATCTCCAAAAGTCCTTTTTTCACAAAGAAGGTTATGAACCCATGGAATGGACTATTAAAATGGGAGGTGGAGATGAAATTAACAGAGAAATTTAACAGGATATGGAAAAGGTGGAAAAAGGGTAGGAAGAAAGTAGGGAAGGAGATGAGGAATAAATGTTAAAGTGCTCAAAAATGCAGACTAGACAGGCTTATAGTCTTCCTTCTACTATCAATCTAGTTTGCCGGTTGACTTCCTTGATTTATAGGTGTTGGAAAGAAGTTATCCATATTAGTAACAGTCAGTTGTACATGCAGTAAAACAAAGACAGATGGTAGTTTAAGTGAGATGTCAACCGATCTTTTTTGAAAACACTAAAGTTTGGTGATCATCAAAAATGTCTGCCTTCTGGATTCCTCTTTCGGAAGGTGAAGATATCTCTTCTCAGTGCATCAAGCAAAGTGCTCTACAGATTAGTAATGTAAGTGTTTCTTCTAAAACAAGTCTCAAAATAATCACGCCAGCCTGTACAGCTAGTAAGAATGGCTGGCTTTTGTACAATTTCCATAATTACTAGTTTCAATAAACACATTTGATAAAATGGCTAAATGGATGGCCATATAACCTTGAAACTGATGTCTCAGCTCATCAGGAAATCAGTAATTTTGAAAATTAACTGCCAAAGCAAAGTTTAAGGAATTAGTCTCTAATTTCTAATTTGGATACAAAACAGAAAAAAAATGATTCTTTCAAATCTACAGAACCCCAAAATGAAATGATTACACTAAAAAAAGAAGCAGAAAAAGGACATTTAAGGAAATGGAATGCCTCAGTTCTGTAGGTTTATTAAAGCAAGAGTCCAACTTCTCCTGCAGTTTAACTCGATCTGTAGGTTTCCTTTCTCCTTACTGTTAGGTTCCAGTGTTGTACAGGTATCAGACACCTACCTCTTCTTTATAAAACCTTGATTTCCTTGCCAGCCTGATGGCAATACAGCGAATAAAGGAACGTCTATGACCCACACAAACTGGCCTTGAGTAACCACTCAAGTGACTGATGCAGCAGGCAGGAAAAAGGGTGTTTTCCTAGCCTGAAAAGGAAGGAGCATGCTGACATCTATACAGTGGAGCCCTGGCAAAGTTCAAAGAAAGAGAGAGAGCTGTCAAGCTGGGGGTGGGATGGACAGTACAGGGTACATGCCCCTTTGGGGCTGGGGTAGTGCTGCACACTGTAGTTTACCATGTCCAGCCAGCCATGGTATGATGCTATTCATGTGGGGGAAGAACTACAGGGCTAAGAAAAATCCAAGTGCCACAGGTGACAGTAGCACTCCTGAAGCTTGACCTACACTTCTACTGATAGAAAAAATTGATTCCATATGAGTCCTCATATGGAAGATACATGGGTTGATTAGGAGGGAAAGTAGACTTAATGACTGGGGGTACTGGCCAAATAAATAAAACTTTCATTTCCTTAAGTTGGAATCAAAGGAAGGGAAAGATCACTGACCCTGAGCAGTATCCTACCCTCACCAAGAATGATGCCACAATACAGAGACAAAATGATCAGCTTTAATAATTGGCTTAATTACTGGTGTCATTCTAAGGGGATCCAATGTCTGTCTGCCTGGGATGACATGCTTGACAAGCCACGCTGCTTCGCAAGGGATGGCTTGCACCTGTCACCCCTGGGCTTTCGGATATTGGCAAAGGCTCTTGCCACCCCCATAGTGCCTTTTTTTAGGCAAGGCTCAAATGATAAACCTACCGCCCTAGAAAACAAAAATGGAGAAAAACTAAGGGTAATACTGCTCAATGCCAGAAGTCTAAACCTCAAGATGCATGCCCTCGAAGCCCTCCTCAGTATGGAGAGCATCGATGTCTGTGCTGTGACTGAAACCTGGTTCAAGGCTCCTGAGAGCACCCCAGCACTATCAGGTTATACCTCATATCATGCGTTCCGGCCCCAAAATCCGGACCGAACCACAAAAGGAGGAGGAGTATCCATATTCATAAAGGATACCCACACCTCCAGGTTAGTGGCAACGCACGAAGCATCGGAGACCACCCAGGTGCAATTAACCATAGGTAAAACTGCCCTACAGTTTGTAGCATGCTACAGACCACCTTCTCAAACTCAGGAAACCCACACAGCCTTCCTGAAAACACTGGAGAGTATGAATGTCTCTCCAAACACCATCATATTGGGTGACTTCAACTACCCAAACATAGACTGGGAACATTACTCAAGCCCCAACACCCTAGCCCAAAGGTTCCTGGAGTTCATAAACTCAAATGCTATGGAACAACTAGTCACCATCCCCACAAGAGGAGAAAATATACTAGACCTGATCATCACAAACATGGGGACAAAATGCTCCACACCAGAAGTATATCCCTCATTGGTGAGATCAGACCATAAATTAATCTCATTGGAGATCCACATCCCGCCCCACCCCAGCAAAAAGACGACAGTGAAAAACTTCTCAAAAGCAAACTTCACACTTCTTAAGACTGGAGTGGTATCCTTCAAGGCCCCCGAGCCAGTGGAAACCACAACCCACACTGCTGAAACCCTTACAAATGCCTTCTACGAGCACCTCCAGGAATGTATGGATCAAGCAATCCCTAATAAAATCAAGACCCTTTCCACCAAAGGCAGGCGCCCGGTCTGGTGGACCCCAGCCATAAACAAACTCTACAACAAGAGGAGAAAGCTACTACATGACAGAGCAAAATCCCTAAAAGGGAAGGCATCTCTGATCAATACTAGCAAAAACTACGATCACTCATAAAATCATCCAAGGCCAACTTTGAGAGAAAAATCGCTAATGACACAACAGACAATCATAAGGCCTTCTTTAGCTGTGTTAGAAACCTGGGTGGAAACTCCCAGATATGCTCAGAATTAGTCCAAAATGATAAAAAAATCACTGAACCCACAGACATTGCCAACATACTGGCAGACAGGTTCAGTGCAAATTTCTCCTCCCTCCCCCAAAAGGAGAAATATCTATCCCACCAGAGTCTAGCCTCCCAAACATCTCAGATGCCCAGGTGAGAGCTGCTCTCTCTAAAGCAAAAAACACAGCATCAATGGGACCGGACGGTGACCCCAGCTGTGTGCTACACAAACTCAATGAGGAACTAAACCCACACATAAGGCTGCTGTTTAATCTTAGCCTTACTACAGGATACGTACCCAAAGAATGGCGTACGGCAACTGTGGTTCCACTCCACAAAGGCGGTGCTTCTACGGACCCTGGAAATTACCGCCCCATAAGCTTGATGAGCCTTGTCTGCAAAGCTATGGAGAGGATCATAATGGAACTCATAAATAAAGACATTGGGGACTTACAGACACTGGATCCTACCCAATTTGGCTTTGTCAAGGGCAGATCCTGCCTCTTGAACTTGGTCGACTTTTTCGAATCAGTCACTAAGGCCATTGATGAGGGTAAGGCAGTTCACACAGCCTACCTTGACCTAGCAAAAGCGTTCGACACAATACCCCACTCGGGCATCATAGAAAAGCTCACCAGCTTAGATGTAAACCCATATGTCACAAGATGGGTTGCAAACTGGCTCAAGGACAGAACACACAGGGTTAGAGTTGCTGGTGCCATGTCAGACTCTAAGCCGGTCACGAACGGTGTCCCACAGGGCTCAGTCCTGGGCCCCCTCTTGTTCGGCATTTATTTTTCTGAAGTGCAGGCAAACATAGGGGGATTGTGGCTGACAAAATTTGCAGATGACTGCAAACTGGGCACCATAATTGACACTCCATCAGACACAGACATCCTTCAGAGAGGTCTCATAGAAATGGATAACTGGTGCCAGAGCCATGGCCTTAAGCTAAATGCCAAAATGTATAGTCATACCCTTTGGGAAAAACAAGGTAACCCTAATTACCACATAGGTGGTAATCCATTAAACACGGAAGAAGTTATCAGGGACCTGGGGACCCAAGTTGACAGTAACCTCTCTTTTGACACTCACATTGCCAAAGTGGTTAGGAAGACCTTCTACATTGCCCACCTGATCATGAAGGGATTCACATCCAGATCAGGAGAGGTCATTGTACCCTGTACTCTTCACTTATCAGACCAATGATTGAGTACAACGCCCCATTCGAATGTAGCTTACCCGACACCTGCAGCAGTTGGAAAGACCCCAAAGTTCCTCACCAAAAGGATAAAGGCTCAAACATATGTCATACGATGCCCGACTGAAGAAACTCCAGCTCTATTCAGTCGCATACCGTCTGCTCAGAGGTGATCTGTGCCTGACATACAAGGCCATGTCCAACCCGGAATTAATGGACATGCTCCACCTCAAAAAATCCAAATCCACCAGAGCCACGAGAGCAAGAGACTTAAACCTCAACACGGATATAAATAGGATGTGCTGGAGGGACAGATTCATCACCCAGAGACTCCCTACACTATGGAACAGAATCCCAGTCCATGTGAGGCAGAGCCCCTCACTGACTCTGTTCAAGAGAAATCTTGACGAGTGGATGAGAGATCGTAGGTTTACCCCGGGAATCATCTCTGTGTCACTGCTGGACAGAGGCACAGCAAACTAATGGGTATAGTATTCTCATCCTAAGGGGTGGTGAAAGCCACACACACACTCTGGCTAGGCTTATAAATGCCCTAGGGCAGATAGCCTAGTATGAACCTATGAACCCACTTTTTTTTAAGCTTAACTTCTCACATATGTTCATAGGTTCATAGGTGTGTACTAGGCTAATGGCCCTTGAGCATTTACAAGCCTAGCCCATAGGATTACCCTGGCATCGTGCCACCCGACCCTAATTCCTAGTGCTTCTGGCGAGCAACGCCACTGGAGTAATCCCCAGGGTGAATTTTTTATTTCCCATCCACTCATTAAAATTTCTCTTGAAGATGGCCAGTGAGGTGCTCTGCTTGACATGTATGGGAAGTCTATTCCATAGCATGGTCAGTCTCTGGGTTATGAACCTGTCCCTCCAGCATGTTCTGTTGATTGTGGTAATGAGGTTGAGGTCTCTGGAGCGTGTGGTGCGGAGGGATTTCATTAGATGTGGCATTTCTAACAGAGCTGGGTCAGACATGGCTTTGTAAGTGAAGCACCGTCACCTCTAAGCAGGCGATATGTGACAGAGAATAGTTGGAGTTTTTTTGAGTCTGTCCATACAGGACAAGTGTTTAAGGCCTAAGATCCTCTTTGTGAGGTACTTTTGCGTCCCCTCCAGTTGCTACAGTTGTCTAGTGAGGTACATGCCAAATGGGGCATTGTAATCGATGACTGGCCTAATGAGGGAGGAATAGAGGGAGACAATGACCTCTTTGTTCCTGGATAAAAAACCCTTAGTAATGAGATGTGCTACATGGAAGGACTTCCTGACCACAGTGGCAATGTGGTGGTCAAAAGAGAGAGGTTGCTGTCAACCTGTGTTCCAGATTTCTTATAACACCTTCTGCATTCAGTGGACTACCATCAATGTGGTAATTCAAGGGAACTGGGTTTTTCCCAAGGGGGATGACGATAAATTTTTTAGTATTGAGCTTAAGGCCATGGTTCTGACACCAGTCGCTGGTGTCATTGAGGCCTTTCTGTAGGATGTCAACATCACTTGGGGAGTTAATAATAGCTCCCAATTTGCAGTCGTCTGTGAACTTTTTCAGCCAGAGTCCCTTCGTGTTGGCCTGGACTTCAGAAAAGTAGATACCAAACAGGAGAGGACACAGGACTGAACCCTGTGGGACTCCACTCATGACTGGTCACCAGTCTGACTTGGTGTCAGCTACTTTCAAACTGTGGGTTCTGTCTGTGAGCCAGTTTACAACCCACCTAGTGATATAGGAGTTGATGCCTAGCTTAGTGAGTTTTTCTGATTCCTGAGTGGGGAATGATATCAAAAGCCTTGGCCAGATCAAGGTAGGCTGTATGAACCACTTTGCCTTCATCCACAGCTCTGGTGACTGACTCAAAGAAGTCAACCATGTTGAGCAGGCATGATCTACCCTTCACAAAGCCAAACTGTGTAGGATCCAGAGTTTGGAGATTCCCTATTTCCTTGTTTATTAGGTCCATGATGATGCATTCCATAACTTTGCATATCAGACTCATCAGGCTAATTGGGCGATAATTCCCAGGGTCTGTAGTTGCTCATCCTTTGTGGAGAGGGATGACTGTAGCAGTGTGCCATTCAGTAGGGACAAAGCCTGAGGTGAGGCTGTGAATGAATAGAGCACACAGGTGAGGTGCCAGTTCACTCTGTAGTTCATATAGAACACAGCCAGGGATATTGTCAGGTCCCATAGAAGCTGTATTTTTGGCCTTGGAGAGTGCTGTTTTAACCTGTGCAGCAGTAATACTGGGTGCCTGGCAATCTACTTGTATTGTGATTGGTCCTTTGGGGGGGGGGGATAAAGTTAGCAATTAATCTGTCGGCCAGCATATTGGCAATATCTGTTGGCTTGATATAGGGATATAAGAGGTACCATTGTGCAGTAGCTCAAAGCAAATCTGGGTATTGCAGTGGAGATTCTTTACATAACTGTAGAAGGCCTTGTGGTTGTCTTTACTATCTGCTGCATTTCTGTTTTCATAGCTAGCTTTAGAGGATTTGATGAGAGATCTCAACCTTTTGTTGAGGCCTGATAAGGGAGTTTTTCCAGTCTTGGGACTTTGTCTTATTCCGCATCAGTTTCCTCCTTCTGTTTGTAGAGTTTGCTTATGGCAGGGGACCACCAGATTGGCTTCCTTTTTTTTGAGGAGAGTGTCTTGGTTCTATTGGGTATGGCAAGATCCATGCATTTGTGTATTTGTTCGTACAGTGCATTGGTGTATGATTCGGCGGTCATGCAACTATTCTCCATTTGCATGGGTGCCGTGAAGTTAGCCACCTCTGTTTTTAAGAGCCCAACGTTAGCTTTGGAGAAGTTTTTCATGGTGGTTACCTTTGTGGGGGGGGGGATTTCCAAGGTGATTAGTTTGTGGTTGGATCTAACCACGGAGTAGTTGACTATAATTGTAGAGCAACGTTTGCCCATGTTAGCAATGACCAGGTCAAGGATGTTGCTACCTATAGTGGGGGTAAGAACGAGCTGGTCCAGAGCATTGAAATTAATGAATTCCAGAAAGCATTGGGTAAGTGTATTGGTGCATGAGTAGTTTTCCCATTTAATGGAGGGGAAGTTGAAGTCACCCAGTATGAGTGTTAGGTTGAACCCTAATATTCACCAGGGTGGTTAGGAACATGGAGTGTGAGTCTTGGGACATGGTTGGGGACCTACAGCAGGCTACAACCTGAATCGCTGTCTTAACCGATGTTAGCTGCACCTGAAGTATCTCAGATGTGTTATGTTGGGCTACCAGCCTGGAGGTGTGCGCATCCTTTATGAATATGGAAACATCATCGCATTTGCAGCTTCGGTCCAAGTTGTGGGGCCGAAAGGTGTGGAATGAATTATAGCCTGGTAGTGCAGGGGTGCTTTTTGCTGCCTTGAACCAGGTCTCTGCTACAGCACAAATGTCGATGTTCTCCATTTTAAGGAGTGCTTCGAGCGAGTGCATTTTGAGATTTAGACTTCTATTGTTGAGCAGCATGACTTTCAGACTGCATTTGTTTGTAGCTGTTGCGGTGGTAATTTGGTCTTTGGAACACCAACTAAAAAAGGCACTATAGGGGTGGCAAGAGCCTTGGCCAGTATCCGGAAGCCCAGGGGTGAAAGATGTAGGCCATCTCAGGCAAAGCATTGAGGTCTGTCAGTCATGTCATCCCAGGCAGACAGATACTGGATCCCCTTAGAATGACACCAGAAACTTAGCCAATTGTTGAAATCAATAATTTTCTGCTTGTACTGAGGTATCATTCTGGGTGATGGTAGGATGCGGCTCAGGGCTAGGTTCATACCTGCCTGGGCTACATAATCCAAGAGCTCCTCCATGTCTCTTTTCATGTAGTCCAGGAAGGTACATCTCAGGTCATTCACACCCACATGTACAATGAGAGTCATATTTGTACCTGTTGTTGAGGGACCTGAGTGCGTGCGTTATGTGGCGGATCCTGGTGCCTGACAGGCAGCTTACTGTTACTTTCTCCTTATTCAACCTAGTGAGTAGGACATCAGTGTGCCTCACTATCAAGTCACCTATGACTAGTGTGTTGGGCATGTTGTTTTACCTTAGGGGATTTGGTTGAGTGGCACACTGTTTAGGAGGAGAGTTATGGGTCTCATGATGTCAGATGAATTTATCTCCACCTGCATGACATACCACAGAAACAGGGAAATATGTTGTTTTTATTTGTCAGGTGCTGCCCACAATTTTGCACAGGAAATCAGCCCTGTTGATGTCAGTAATATCAGCAGCTGCTATTAAAAAAATTGGTGGTGGAAGAGGGCTGCTAAACTGTTTTCCACTGCCTTTATTGCAGAAAGAAAGAGAAACTGTATCGGTGTTCCTAGTTGACAGTTACCACCTTTCTCTCATTGTGCTGAACAGTCCTGTTGTGTGTGTACGTGTGTGTGTGTGTGTGTAATGGGGGACATGAAAAATGGCAAATGTCTTGATATTTTATAAGAAAAATATTTACTGACTTTTCTCTAAATGTCACAGAAAGTTGTGACACTACTTATCAGTTATCTTAATACAATATAAAGCACTATAACCAAACATCAATGCACATCACGGACTTTATATTGGCGCTAAAATGAAAATAATGATTTTTTATTTGTTGATGGCATAGTTTGTCTTGCACAATTTCAAATTTCAGTAAAAGTCTTACTTGGGCATCTATAAAGATGGTAACCCTAATAGTTGACCACCTTTTCTGTACAGTGATCCACTTGTAACCCACATTTTCTGTAAATGCAACAGTTTTATAGAAAGTAGTGTTAATCTTACACATAGAACTATTGATTTGTCATGCTCAAGGATTACAGTTTTGATGGAGTGCTAGCATTTTGCAATATACCAAATCAAGGAATAGCAATGTAGCAGCAGTGGAAAAATATAATATACGAAGGCATTTGTGCCTCAGTTTAAAAAAAATCTCATAACACAAATTTAATAACAGACAGATATCCTTCCTTACCAATGTTGCAGTATTCTTCACTCTTTGGATATGCTGCCAAGGACAGCTGAATGCCTGGCCAGCATACCAAAGCCTTTAAACCTTCCATGTGCTGTACATCAGACACAAGTCCTTAATAAGTCTGAGGTACAGGAGAAGTATAAGTGCCTAATCTTCAGAACTTCTTTGCCGTCAGTCCAAATGCTACCTTTGAATTCGGTCTGCAAGCCATTCACTGAGTTGGTTCAACTACTGAGCCTTCTAAAGATAGGTGCCCCACTGGGATCTCTTCTTTCCTTTCTTTTTTTCTCTTTTACTTTAGTTTACATGTCAGTCAAGAAGGGTGTGGGAGTCAGATTCCTCATAAAGATAGACAAGAAAAATATATTTTTTCTTTGGGCGTTACACATGACCATATGCAGTGTAAGATTTGTAAGGCATTTGTCACTAAGACACTCCACAGTCATCTGTTGTCTCCTTATACTTATTTGGAGATCTATCAGTTAAAGCTTTTGGCTCAGGGTACCATGGCCAAATCCACCTGCCCTGATGCTGAGATGCCACTTAAGTAGAAAGCCAAAAAGGCAAGTACTAATCCTGGTGCTGTCCAGCTTTCACCAGACAGTGTTGGGTGAAGAACTGGAGAACTGTTGGTACAATCAGCTCCCTCTGGCATGAGCCAATTGGAGGTCGACACTGAGCTGTCTACCCATACATATGCTGAGGCAGTGCCTATGTTTGGTGTAGATGTGGAGGTGGAACCATGGCTGTTTATTTTGGATGGGCCTTGGGGGATTCCTCAAATACTTGTTAGGGAAGAGGTGACTGGTACCCTTACTGAATTTAGGCAGGGGTCTGAACCTCTTATATTTCTTAAAGTTGATGTTCCTTTAAAAAATAAGTAAACGATTAGGCAGGTGACTCCTGTGCCTACAGACCTAATAAAGAATGGCAGGATTTCACTCAGGAGCTTTTCAATGCTCTTATGGCTCTTAAAACCCCCCTCCCAATGGTTATCTGTTCTTCCACTCCTACAAACATCCTAGGGACTCTGATTAATTTGCTGAAGAGTTAGACTCTGGTGAGGCGTCATTGAATTACTCTTCTCAAATCCACTGTCCATTTGCCCTGGGGTCAAGAAGAGGATTCACTTTCTCATGAGTTCGCTATGGAAGAATTATCCTTTGGGGATACAGTGGTTCATACAATGGAACATTTTAATTGGGACTATTCCACGTTTTGATGTTCAAAAAAGGTATTATGAACCCTTGCAAATAAATTGTTCTTAGCCTACTGCAGTCCCTCCACTGCTGGATGCCCTTTTGGATACTTTCCTTACAGCTTCTCAGGCCCCTGATTCTCAACCTTCTGCCCCTAACAAGGTGGACAGGTTGTATAACGTTTCTGAAGCTCAAACATTTTTGTATAAAAGTTTCCTTCTGATCCTGTTGTTATTTCTGTAACCATTGATAAACCATCAAAGTTGTTGTCCTCTTCTAAGCTTTTACCTTCTGATACGGACAGCTGAGCCATGAATGGGTATAATATAAAAAGTATGTACTTCTCCTACCTTACCGTTCAGAGATATTAATTACCAGACACATATGACTATGTATGTCTTGACTCTTCTCTCCAAACTTGAAAGAAATCTGCCGAAGCTCTAGAGATTTTACTGGAATAAATCTTGGATATCTGGCCTGGTGGTTTGTGTGTTGAATTCTGACTGATACGCCTGATTGGGAGGCCATGTCCCTTTTGAGCTCTGCTTCTCGGGTGACTTGTCCATCTATTAAATGCAGTTATCATGCTACTGATGCCTCCTCTAGGGCAGCTACATCTGAATCTGTAATAAGGAGGTATTCTTGGTTGAACCTCCAGGCACTACCTGAAGACATCAAGGCCAAATTACTAGACTCCCCCTTAGACAATCAGAATCTCTTTGTAACTGTTGCTGAATTGTTTAAAACCCCTCA
Organism: Protopterus annectens; assembly: GCF_019279795.1. NCBI lineage: Eukaryota > Metazoa > Chordata > Ceratodontiformes > Protopteridae > Protopterus > Protopterus annectens. Next base: position 608,273,836 of record NC_056745.1, read on the forward strand.
GTTTAAGGGTAAAGTTATGTAGGATTTGAAACAAATATTTGCCTCTCCTGTTCCCAAGTCCTGGAGAAATTATCCATATAAGCCTTTGTTTGTAGTCAGCCTAAACAGCCCTCTAGAGGCAAGAGAGCTTCTAGGAGAGTTTCTTCTGGACAAGCCTTCTCAGGGTTCTAAAGGTCAAAAGCCTCTCTTCCCTAAAAAAAAAATCTGCTGTGATTTGACACTCAGCCACTCCTATCCCTCAGCCAGATTCCTCTGTCCCTTAGGTTGAATCTTTCTTTTCATGTTTGTCAACAGATAAGCACTGACAATTGGGTGATTCCCAATATCCACACTGGTTATTTTATGGTATGGAAGTCCCTTCCTCCATTCACAGGCCTTCCTCAGCCTCTGCCTTGTCAGCGCCCACATTTTTATTTGGTTCTTCAGGATCTGGTGCCAGGTTTTTATTCCAGGATGTTTCTGGTTCCCAGGAAGGAGGCATGGTGGGGGCTCCTTCTTGTCCTGTCCTCTCTCAACACCTTCCTGAAGGTTCCCTCTTTCAGGTGTTGTCTGTTCAGACACTTTTTCTCTTTTGCTTCCTCAAGCTTTTCTGTTATCCGTGGATTTGAAGGACACTTAACTCCATATTCCTATTTAACCTCCCTATTCAATCGCCCATCAGGAAGTTTTTTACATTTCTCTGTTTCTTCCTCTCATTATCAGTTCTCTGTTTTGTCTTTTGGTCTTTCTACAGCTCTGAAAGTCTTTACCAAATGTGTGTCCCCTGTGGTAGCTTTCTGTGGATTTCAAGGAATTCAAATATTCCCTTACTTGGATGACCTTTTGATTCAAGCCCCATCTCAGCAGCTCCTGTTTCAAGATCTTCACTTGGCTATGTTTTTTTATATACAGTGTGGGGTTCATCCTCAATCTCAAAAAGCCTGTGTCGACTTCCTCTCAGGACCAAGTGTTCCTGGACTGCAGGATTCAGACCATTCCAATGATGGCTTTACTCCCATCTCCCAAGGTTCTCTCTTTCACTACTTATTTCCAGGCCCTTTTACCTCTTCCATTCCTTCCTGCAAGGGAATTTCTCCAAATCCGGGGGTACATGGCATCCACCATTCCCATGGTTTCCTATGCCAAACTCAACATGAGGAAATTTCAATAGTATCTCAAAACTGTTTGGCTCCAGCACTGCCATCCTCTGGAGTATATGGTTCCTCTCTTGTCTTGTCTCAAGCTCCAGCTCCCCTGGTAGAGCCACCAGATTTCACTGAATCCAGACTGATCTCTACAGGTTTCTCTCCCTACTCAAAAGTTGTAAACAGATGCTTCTGATCACTGTTGGGGAGCCTCCTTCAACAATGCCATATTTCAGGGTCTTTGGTCCCATCAATAACTGCCAGATCATATGAACATTAAGGAGATGAGGGCTCTAGTTTTAGCTTTATGAATCTTTCATTCCTTTTGGGGTCCCGGTCAGCTAAAAGTTCTAACAGGCAATACCACAGTCAAATTGTACATCAACAAACAAGGGGGGACAAAACCTTACCTACTTTGCAGGTTGACTTTTCAGACTTGGGATTTTGCAGGCCTCCATTACTTTTTTTAGGTGGTTTACATTCCTTCAGAACACAGTCTTGGGGCAGTCTCTTTGAGCAGGTACAGGACAAATCCTCACAAATGGATGGTTCATGGGGAGGTGTTTCTGGTCATTGTACTTCGGTGGGGTACTCCTCAAGTAGACCTTTTTGCCTCCCCTAGGAACAGACAACTACCCCAGTTCTGTTCAAGACTGCCAAGTCTTCTTCTGGTTTGGAATGTGAATGCCTATCTTCCTCTTCCTCTACTACCAAAGGTCCTGCACAAGATGATGTGGGATGGGCCCAACATTTTGCTGGTGACTCCCTTTTGGCACAGACAGCATTGGTTTCCTCTTCTATTTCATCTGACCAGGGCAGTCATCCTAGGTTACCTCACAGGATGGATCTTCTCATACAAGACAATGGATTTCTCATTCACTCTCACTTGCCCATCCTTCACTTGACACTTTGGATGATAGGGTTTTGATTCCTTTTAGACACCATTGTTTGGGGGAAGTGCTTTGGGTTTTGCAGGATACCAGAAAACCCACTGCTAGAAAATCTTATGTGACTAAAAAGAAGAAATTTTCTATATGGTGTCTCTAACATGACCTGGACCCTTTATTTTCTGTGGGTATTCCTCCTTTCTTATTTGTGTGAGTTGCTCAGTTCTCACTTGGCATATTTATCTGTTAAAGCTCATTTGTCAGCCATTTCCACTTGTCTGCCTTTGAATCAATCTCTGGCTTCTAGTTTTTAAATCAAACAAACTCTGAAAGACATCCATCATATTCAACCTTCAAGAAAGCCTACTCCTCCTTCTTGGGACCTTAATTTAGTTCATAAGAAATTTACTGAGTACCATTTTGAACCTGCAGTTTCCTCTTCCCTGTAACCTATTAGTTGGAATATTGTATTGTTGGGCGTTCTTACTTCTGCCAAGAGGATCTCTGAACTTGAAGCAGTCACGGCAGTTCTACCTTTTTTGTTTTTTCACAAGGACAGGGTGTTTGTTCATACCAGTCCTTATTTTATGCCCAAGGTTAGTCCAGTCATCTTTCTTCCTGTTTCCCTTCTCCACAGAATTCTAGTGAAAGGAATCTTTAAACCTTGGATTTAAGCAGACAGCTCAGATATTACCTAGACAAAATAAAACATATAAAGAAATATGAGCATCGTTTTGTTTCCTTTCATGACAGGAAATTGGATTTGGCAGTGTCTAAGCAAACCATCTCCTCAAAGAGTTCTAAAGCTATTTCTTTTTGCTGTTCTTTTCATGGCAAGCAGCTTTCCTCTTCTGTTTGTGCTCATTCTATCAGGGCAGTGGCATCTTCTGATGCTTTTATCAGAGGTCTGGATAACAGATCCATCTTGAAAGCTGCTACTTGGTCTTCTGTTCAAAATTACACCAAATACGTTGGATGTCATTTTTAGGACCAGAGTGGGTTTTGCCAGTGCCATATTTCATGGGTTTGGGAGGGCTCTCCTTTGGCTTCTTCCTGCTATACTTTCTAGCAGCGTTTGTAATCTCCCAAAAGTGAATACTGCAACATTGATAATGAAGGACACAGTGCAGCTGTGTAGGATCTTACAACAGACATAGATGTCCTTCTTCTCACTGTTGCAGTATTCTCTCCCTCCCTTCTAATCTGTTACTTTCTGTTGCCTTCTTTCTGGCCGAGAAGTCTTTCTTACATCATTTTCTTCTTCTTTCTTTCCTGGGTGAACATGTTACTGCTTTCCTCTGTGGTTGCTCTGGATCTCTTGAGGCACTTCAGTTCTGAGGATTAGGTGCACATACAACACATATGTACCTTCCACCTAGAACATGTGTGTGATGTACAGTGCCTAGAAGGCATAAAGGCTTTGGTATGCTGGCCAGATGTTCAGCTATCCTTGGCAGGATATCCCAAGAGTGAAGAACATTATAAAAAGTGAGACGTGAGACATCTACTGATATGGTAAGATCTTACACAAATGTACTTTGTGCCGTTTTGTGTACTGTGCTTGTAAAATACATTTGAACAAAAACAGCAAGCACATTAGTATATTTTGCCAACATTCAGACCAAAGGAAAACATTTTTCCTATACCTGTAGATGCTGTTGAATAGCAAAACCAGATGTCTGAAACAGTGATTAACTGCTCTTGGATTTCAGTGGAACCTTTCACACATCAGAAGGCGTGTCAGGGAGGGTCTCTCAGTACTCAAAGGTACTACAAAATGACAGTCTTTAAAAAAGCATCCAATTTAGCTACTTTCTTTGGACGGAGTTCTATAACTGTTGGAAATAACTTAAAACAGGCTCTGACAGAAATGTATATGATGGTCATGCAGGAAAAATATTTAAGCATTGCTGCTACAGAAAGCATGTAAGATGCCTGTGCCTTACACTGCTGCCACTGCATCTCAGTGGGAAAGGAAGACAATAGTATTTCCTTATGACTTGCATGACACACACATGCGGGACTTAAAACTATTTTTTTGGGAAGGGGACAAGAAAGCAGTAAAACAAGATCCTGTTAACATGGCAGGCTGGCTGCAAGTTATTTTGTGGAAACATATACTAAAACTTTATAAGTAACATGATGAGTGATTTTGATACATTAAGATATGAGAAAAGAAAGATACCATAAAAAATTTAAGTTTCAAGGCAGAGTTTTCCTTTAAATACCAGTGTAGCTTTCTCATATATGCCTAATGTACCACCATTATTAGTAACACAAAAGTCCAGTTGTGTAAGTAAATTTATCATAACAGATGTTCTAACAGATCACTGCTGCAGTAGCCTAAGCTGTTTGTGTTATATCCTTGCAAGAATATGGCCACCGGCCAGCTTTCAAATCTTCAGGTTACTTTTGCATGTGACCTAACTGCTAAGAGCTCAAGCAGACCCCCATAAAAGCAGTAGTTTGGGTGTCAAAGTTCAGAGCTTTTTGTCTCATGAAGGGCAATTAAAAGGTAGGAAAGGCAAGGAAAATGTAATACAAAACATATGTAACACTATATAATAATGGTATACACCATCCACACCCTGGCAATATATCAAAAATAAAACAAGGAAGATGGAGGGGGGCTACTGCAACAGTGATCTATTACAACATCTACTGTTATGGTTAAGTTTACTTACATGATTGCACTATGTTCAATATTACATCACTGCTGCAGTAGCATAAACTATTTGACTAGGTTACCATTACTTAGAAAAATATATGGAGGAAGAAGGAATTCAAGAAAACAGGTGCCCCTATAGAATGGTCCTTGTAAAGCTTGTTCTGGACCTGGAAAAAGAATCCAGTTTGTAATGTTTTGTAAACATAGAGATGACCAAGCCGCTGCCTCTATAATACTTCCATCCATTTACAATAATCCACAAAATTAACCAAACCCTTGAAAATCGAGCTCTAACCTTGTCTGCAAGTGACTTGTTGTGGTGAGAATAGCAGAAAAAAATAGCACGAGACAACTACCCAAAACTGTCTTGCTAGACATTTCATTCCTTCTTCTTACCTTCATAAGAAACAAAACAGCTGAACAGCTCTCTTAAAGAATTTAGTTCTAAACAAAAGTATCTTGGCTGTCTGTGAACATGCAGAATTTGCAGGGTTCTTTCTCTAGTGGTTTTAGGTTCTGAAAAGAAAACATGAAAATTAACTGGTTTGGTTCAAGATGGCAAAAAGAAAAGGATTTTTTCTCAAAGAAACCCTGTCATTATGGAAAACAAGGTATGGCTAACTCACCAAAACAGCTTGTTACTCACATACGCTTCTTGCAGAAGTCAGAGAAATCAGTAATACAGTTTTCCAAGTCAAGAACATTAAATCAGCCTAATGATCTGGTCCAAATGGAAGACATGTTAGCTTTTCAAACACAAAGTTAGGATTGCAAGGAGGAGGCACACGTTTTCAAGGCAGACAAATATGTAAAATCAATCTCAAAAACTACTTGACTTGAGGACAGGCAGAATGGGAAGATCTGAGGGGAGACAAGAAGAAATGAATGAAAGATTAATCTTGATAGATGAACATGAAAGAACAGCAGATAACTCTCACAAATGTTCTACAACTACAGATATTTGGGCCTTAAAAGGGCTACATGCTCTCATTTATGCAGTTCTGGTTCTTCGCATGACACCAACTAAAAAAAAAATCTCTTCCACTTAAACATATATGATTTTCTACTAGTAGTTTTTAATCTCCTTTTCTACTTATTGGACATCTTCTGCGAAAAATTCCTCGAAGGGTATTAAAACTCTATTATCCAGGCAGTTCACTGAAGGGTTTACAGGTTAAGGTGTATCAAATAACCCTAGTCTTGAGTGACTATATCCAGTCTGTGGGGAAAACTATGATAGTTGCCCTTGGCCATTTTGAAAATAAGGGAAGAAGATACAGTTGTGTGAGTAAACTTACCATAACAGTAAATGTTTGAATAGTCACTGCTGCAGTAGTCTTAACTATATGGGTTATATATTGCCAAGGTTAAAACAGCCACCCAGTTTCCAAAGCTTCAGGGCACCTTCCATGCACCCAAACTGTCAGGCATGAAAGGACAAAGCTAGGAACAACAAAAAATAAATGTCTGCACCCTGGCATGAAAAGCAGACCACAAAAGAGGGAAGATGGAGGGAGCAGTACTACAGCAGTGATCATTCAAACATCCACTGTTTTGGTAAGTTTACTTACACAACTGTATTGTGTTCATCATATTGATCACTGATACAGTAGCCTTAGCTATATGGGTAGATTACCTCAGCTAACTACATTTGGGAGGTGGAAGGAGAAGATTCCAGGAGCCTGAGCTATCCAGTGCTGAAATGCTAAGGGACAAGGATGGCTTTGATAACTTTGGAGTTGGCTCTAATCCCCTGGATCCGGCACCAATGCTTCGGCTCGGAACTGGACAACTCAGGGAAGTGATAGGAGTCGAAGAACAGACTGTCTTTGGATCCAATGAGGACACTCCCAGAGGTCCTGGTTCCGAAGGATCTGATTTTTTTTTATATATTTTAGCAGGAGACTTCCTTGGAAGGAGTCAAAGAAGATATGGGATCCGGTGACACCTTACAAGATTCTTTATCTTTAGCAGCCGAGTTGGTCTTTCCCTTATTACATTTCAGTGAGGGGGGGTTTGAGCCCCAGATGAAGCAGAAGAAGAAATGGAAGGGAGACGGTCCTTCAAAACTAGCTTGTTCCTTGTCTGTGAGAGCCCTGGATTTGAAACCAGAGCAAATAGAGCAATCCACACCTAAACAGAAGCTCCTAAACAGTATACACATTCCCTGTGGGCATCCTAGTTTGGTATTTTATGCCCACAGATTATACACTTTTTAAAGCCAGGAGGTTTTGTCAGTCATACTGGCCTAAGCAAGCTAGGGAAAGAAATACAACTACAAAACTAGTCTACATTTATTTATTTATTTTTACGATCAAGGATAGAAAATGGTAGAAAAGATAACTAGCAACAATAGTAGGCAAGAAACACTACAGAGTAGACAAGAAGAAAAAAAAATGATAATAAAGTACAAGCAATGGTACTAAGGAGAAGTACAGAAAAATCAGTAACAACCATTCAGAAAAATTTGTAGAAAAAGAAAAGTTAATCAAGTGATGTAGGTAAGAAACAGGAATCAGTGTAGATAGTAGAAAAAAATAGCAAAAACTAAATGTTTAACTCAAGAAACACTCAAAGGATCGAGAGGGAGGGGATCTGCGTCTGTATTTAACTGGCAGCAAACAAGGTCTGAGGTATGTTAGGTTACTGGGACATTATGGGTAAAGGGAAGAACTCAAGAGTTTAGATCCGTAGAGCTGGTAGACGTAGCCAAGTCACACCCGAGACCCATCAGTTGGGTAATGAATGAAAATGTCAACATCAGATCGAAAGTTACGAATCTACCATAGCAACAGATATTTATTGTCTGTTTCTGTCCTTCCTTGACCACTTTTTTAGACTTTAGGATCTGTAGCTCAGGCTCCTCTTCTTGCATATATAATTCCCTCCTATCCCCAACATTACCCAAGATAGAGTTTACCCCAGAATCTTAAAAAAATATATCACATAAATTGTAAATATGGATAACTAGAAAACTACAGGGCAGAAAAAAGGAAAAATCTGTACTGCAGCTGCAAAAGTATGTAATGTTGTACCAATGACAAGATGTGGGAAGAAAAACATTCCAAAAGATGGCAAAGGGGGAAGGAGGGAGGGAGGAAAGTTGAGGAAGGATGGAAATGGAGAACAAAGATCCATCATTATGGCAAGTATATAACATTCGTATCTGATGTTGTCTTTTCCGTCCATTCCTCAACTGATGGGACAGAGCCCCAGCTATATAGTTCCATGGGTAGTCGCATAGAAGTATGCTCCAGAGGATGGCAAAACTGAAAACCATGTTATTTCTGGAAAACAAATCCAATTAGTAAATGAAGGCATAAACATCAGATCAGGTGGCAGTAGCACAAATGTAATCAATGCCCAGACAAAAGGCTGAAGAAATTACTATAGATCTTATTGAGTGTGCTTTTGGTGGTCGTGGTAGAATCAAGCCTTTTTGCTCATAAACATGGGAGATACAGCCATTCAACCAAGCTATGGTATCATTTGACACACCTTGACCCATCTTAGTCTTAGAGCACTAATCAATTGATCTGATTTCCTTCAAGGTTTGTTTCGATGAAAGCAGAATCATAATTGTCTGTGTACATCCAACAAATGGAGCATGTAGTCTCCTTTATTTAAACATTTTGGAAAGAAGACTGGAAGATTAATACTCTGATTTAGTGATGACCGTGAAGCTACTTTAGGCAAGAAAATAGGCATGAAAGAGGGACTGAGGTGTAAATTAACTGTGTCCTTGAGGAAAATAATGTAAGGAAGTTGGCAAGATAGAGCTTGGAGTTCAGACACCCTACTGGCTGAAGTAATGGCTACCAGGAGAGGGATTTTCCAAGTCAGAAATTTTAGCTCCACCTTCTCAGCAAGTCAAAATGAGCTTGGGTCAAGGCTTGCAGTAAGACAGTCAAGTCCCAAGGAGAAGTAGGATCCTTAAGTTAAGGTCTAAGAAGAAAGGTACCTATGAGGATGGTTTTGCACAACTTCAGTGAGGCTAAAGAAGTGTGATTCTCTCCCACATGGAAATATGAAATGTCTGCTGACTGAATTTTAGCAATAGAATAACTAGCTCCATTATGGAAAATGGAGGCAAAGAATTCTAACACTGTTGATACAGGAGCAAAAAAATGATCTAGGTTTCTCTCCAAAGCCCGTATGAAAAATCTTTTCCATTTACTTTTGTAAACTTTCCTAGTGGATGGTTTCTAAGAAGAGGTAAGAATGTGGACCACTTAGGATTACAGCTCAGACTGACCAGCCATCACTGGAGCTGAAGAAACCATGTAGTTAGCTATAGAGCCCAAATATCCAGGAAAGGCATTCCAGATGGGTGAGACAGTAGATCAGCATTTGGACCTAGCACACAAGGATGTATATACCAGATGAAACCATTGGCAATGAAACCTCACCTGGTGAAGCCAAAAAGAGGGAAGTGAGGATGAACATAGTCTTCCATTGTAATGTTTCTGTGAAAAATTTGGAATTAGGGGAGTTGGTAGGAAGACGTATAGGACACCAGAGGTCCAATCATGGATCAGAGCATCTTGTGGGACTCCTCCAGTAGGGAGACTTAGAGCAATGAACTTGCTGTACTTGGAATTGAAGGTAGAAGTGAAAAGATCACAGCCTGACTGGCCCCAATGACGAACGATTTGTGTCACTACTGTTGGGCTGAGACATCATTCGTAAAGTAGTAGAACAGATCTGCTTAATCTGTTCTTTAGAATGCTGGTCTTCCCCAGAATATGCATTGCCATCAGAAAGTGGTTGGAAGATATCACCCACTGCCACACTCTCATCACTTCTTGGCACAGTGGGTAGAAACATGTTCCCCCTTTGATGTACCTGACTAGTGACATGTTGTTGGTCTTGACAGAAATCACCCCTAGAGGAAGGACATCCTGAAAAGTCTGTAATATTAGGAGGACTGCCCTCACCTCTAAGACACTGATGTGAAGATTGGCCTTCTATGGGGACAATGTGCCTTGGACCTTGCAAATGTAATGCCCGGGGTGGAACAAAGAGACTGCCCCAAAACACCACTGGAGATTGAATCCACCAATTTACATAACTTATGCAGATCCTTGTTAAGCATATAGGAAACATCATGGGATGGGATCTAATGTCCTTCTAACAAGTGCTCACTGTAACACTCCCATATGATGTCTTGCCAAGGTGACCAAAGTAAGGGAGTCTGCCACTGATCCTAGAAGTTGAATGACTTCTCTGGCAAGTGGCATCTGATAGGAAAGAAGCTGTTGAGTCTGATTTTTTAAGGTCAGCAATCTGTTTTCTAGTAATCTTGCAATTTTGAACAATTGTATCCAAACACACTCCTATGAATTCCGAACTTGTACTAGGAAAGACTGAGATTTATCCTAGTTTAATCTGGAATAAGTTCTGAACCCCTGCTGCTCTAGTGGGACCTTTTAGATGACTTGCTTGACTAGCAGATTTTTTTTTTAATGCTGTTGCTTTTCTTTGAGAGGGAGGTATATTGGGAAGTTTCTTTCTTAGAGGGGGTGGATATAGAAAGGGAATGAAATAGTCTTTAGAAATTACTGTCTCCACCCAGACATCTTTGGTGATAAGATGGTCAGGCTACTGGGTGCAAAGACTAGTGTCTCCTGATTGCTTCCAGACAGCAGCAGTCAGGCAACCATTCAGGGGTGCAGTAAAGGGCTCTATGCAGTTTTTATTATTTTTTAGTTGAGTCTAGATTATACAAAAATTAATATGTAAGTTGTTTATATATATATATATATATATATATATATATATATGGTTTTACTTCATATTGCCGAAATGCTGAAATATTGTATTTCAGCATTTCGACAGTATAAAGCCGAAACCATCACAACACCGACACTTCACATTCACAAAACCACAATATCGAACACACAGCATACAGCACACAACACACAAACCATAACACCCACAACATAAAACACAACAAAAACCACACTGACGCACACCTACACTACACAAATGCAAGGGGGCAAGCCCCCCTGCACCTCCTACACCCCCCTACTTATATATACTAATGAGAAGTTATGTACCTACCATAACATTCCATGTTAGTTGTCTTCTCTCGCCTTCTTTCTTGCTTGATGGGTTCGGAGCCGATCCTCGGCTCCGACTCGGCACTTGCTAAGCTCGAGAGTCACTTTTACCAGCTCGAGGCAGCCCCATATCCCATGATGCAAGGCGGTAAGTACCCAGATCTCGTTTGTACCTATAGGGAAAAACACCTAGCACAAAAAACTTTCCACTGAGGAAAGAAGCAATTAGCCTAAAGGAAGGGCTGTAATGGGAACCAGGTAACTAACTGGTGCCTATAGAAGCAATCTTCCAAACAAGGAGATCAAGGTCTGTCCAGGCAAGGGGTAGGAGGGAGGGTCAAGAAAAAGGCGAGAAGACAACTAACATGGAACGTTATGATAGGTACATAACTTCTCAATGTTAAGTTGTCAATCTCGCCTTCATTCTTGCTTGATGGGAGCGTCCTAGCACCTCTAACCTGGGTGGCTCAATGGAACATACTCTTGAGAACCGTAGAACCAAAACTGGCTCTATCCCTGGAGGCCAAATCCAATTTGTAATAAGAAACAAAGGTATGAGGAGTGGCCCAAGTGGCTGCTGCACAAATAGTGTCTAAAGGTAGTCTAGCCTGAAAGGCTGTGGAAGTTGCTAAACTTCTGGTGGAATGCTTTTGGTTTTGAGCACAGCTGTTTGCCCCTGAGTTGATAGATTTCGAGATGGTGGAAGAAAGCCATCTAGATAAGGTCACTTTGGAAACAGGAAGGCCTTTCTTATTTACAGCATAAGAAAGAAAGAGCTGATCGGATTTCCTGAATTGTTTTGTTCTGTCCAAATAATATCTGAGTTGGCGGTGAACATCAAGATAATGTAATTTTTGTTCCGATCTGTTGGAGTAATTAGGGAAGAATACAGGGAGATCAATAGATTGGTTCAAATTAGTTTTCGAAGCCACCTTAGGCAAAAAGGATGGATTAGTTCTCAAGGATACCCTGTCCTTGTGGAATACCAAATAAGGGGGACGAACAGAGAGCATGAAGTTCTGACACTCTCCTGGCCGAGGTAATAGCGACAAGGAAGAGTGTTTTCCATGAAAGAAACTTCAGTGAACATGAAACAGCTGGCTCGAAGGGAGGAAGAATTAAGGATGTCAGCACTAGATTTAGGTCCCATTGAGGAGGAGGACTCCTAACAGGAGGTTTAAGGAGAAAAATCCCCTTTAGAAAAGCTCTACAAAGCCTGTGGGACATAATGTTGTGATCTGCAAACCCGACATGAAAGTTCGAGATAGCAGCCAACTGAACTTTGACCGTGGAAGATGAAGAGCCCGAGTGAAAGATTTCTGCTAAAAAATCCAAAACTGCATGAACAGGGGCAGTAAAGGGATCTATATTCTTTGATTTTGCCCAAAAGGAAAAGCGTTTCCACTCGCTGGTATAAATCCTTCTAGTAGAGGATTTAAGGGAAGCGACTATGATATCCCTAACTGGGTTAGAGATCATAGGAAGCCTGGCTAAGGAAGGAAGTGGAGCAACCAAGCTGTGAGGTTGAGAGAAGGAATGGACCGATGCAGGTGACCCGATTGGTGGATCAGAAGGTCTGGTACTGGGTCCAGATGCCACGGCTGCACCAATAGGTGATGATGGAGGAACGGAAACCAAATTTGTCGAGGCCAATAGGGGGCAATGAGAATCATTTTGGCTCTCAAAACGGTGGCTTTCTGGAGTACTTGTGGAATCAAAGGAAAGGGAGGAAAGGCATAAAGAAGTCCCTGGGGCCAATCCTGGGTAAGAGCGTCTCTGGGGGGATGGCCTGGCAGTGGGAAGAGAGAGAAGAAGTCTGGGCATTTGCTGTTTTGGGGAGTAGCAAAAAGATCGCAACATGGGCGGCCCCATTCTAGAAAAATCTCCTCCACTATAGATTGTTTGAGAGACCACTCGTGAGGCATGAGAATAGCTCTGTTCAATCTGTTCGCTAAAATGTTGGTTTTCCCAGGGATATGCGTTGCTACCAGAAACCGATGAGAGGAGATCGCCTATTGCCAAAGTCTGAGAGCTTCTCGACACAAGGGGTAGGACTTGGTTCCACCCTGTTTGTTGATATACCATACTACAGACATGTTGTCCGTGTGAACTGCAATTGTTCCCAAAGGAAGAAAGTCGTTGAGGGCTTGCAACGTTAAAAGCACTGCTCTCATCTCTAGGACATTTATGTGCAGGTGGTATTCGAACGGTTGCCACGTCCCATGAACCATCCTGCCCTGATAATGACCCCCCCCCCACCCGGGAGGGAGGCGTCCGTAGTGACTGTGGCTACCGGGGCCGGGGATACAAAGGGTCTGCCCTGATGAATCTGGGGAGAAGAAATCCACCAGGATAGGTGGTTTTTGCAAGCTTGTGTCACCAGGATCTGGTGACGCATGGGAAGTTGTTGGTAAGACCACTGGGTGAACAACATCCATTGAAGAAGACGCATGTAGAAGCGGGCCAAGGGAAGAAGAGTAATGGCCGCTGCCATGAGGCCCAACACTTTCAGAACCAGTCTGGCTTGCACCTTTTTGCTGGCAGGAATGATCCGCACGTGCCTTTGGATATCTGAGATTCTTTGGTCTGTGAGGGTTGCTGACATCCAAACAGTGTCTAAATTTGCGCCTATGAAAGTAATAGACTGGCAGGGCGACAAGGAGGATTTTTCATAGTTGATTGAAATTCCTAACTGAGTGCAGAGATTTAGGGTGTAATCCCTGGCTTGGAGAAGTTGATGCCTGGTGGTGGCTGAAAGGAGCCAGTCGTTGAGATACGGAAACACCTGGAATCCTAGACGTCTCAGGTGAGCCGTGACCACTGCCATACATTTGGTGAACACTCTGGGGGCTGTAGTGAGACCAAAGGGCAGGGCTCTGAATTGAAAATGACTGGACCCCAGCCGAAAGCGGAGAAACCTTCTGGAGCGTCTGTGAATTTTTATGTGATAGTACGCATCCTGAAGGTCTATTGAGCACATCCAGTTGTCTTTGCCCAGGAAGGGCAAAATTGATTGAAGTGTGACCATTCGAAATCTCGTCTTTTTCACAGACTTGTTGAGTCTGCTGAGATCCAATATTGGTCTCCAATCTCCCGTCTTTTGGGGACCAAAAGAACCTTGAGTAGATTCCGGGCTCTGAGTGGTCTGTTGTAACTGGCTGAATGGCCCTTTTGTGTAGAAGCTTTGATACTTCTAACTTTGCGATTTCCCTTAGACCGGGTGACACATCTGGAAGGGAATTTTTGTGGGTAAAGGGACTTTCCTCGAAAGGAATTCTGTAACCCTCAGATATGATCGACTGTACCCATCTGTCTTGTGATAGGGAACGCCAGGCTTGTGGGTACAGCGATAATCTTCCCCGACTGCCTCCAAGGATGGACAGTCGGGCAACACCTCAGGGATGCTGGAAGGGCTTGTCAGAGAGAGGCTCTCTGCTTTCCTGGTTTTGTGGACCCCCCCTGCCTCTAGGGCGGCGTCTATTATTATTACCCCCTCTGCCTCTAGGGGTAAACTGACCACGTATATCCGGCGTGACTCCTTGGGATTTGCGGAACCACATCTTTCCACCCTTCTGTCCCTTGGGGTAAGGTCTAGAAGGGGTGGAAAAACGGACCCCTACGGCAGAAAGAGTCTTGCCGTCCTGCTCACACCTGGTCAATGTATCCTTCACTTGAGGACCAAACAAAGTTGACCCATCAAAGGGAGAGTTTGTGAAGGACGCCTTGAATGGATCTGCAAAATTACAGAGCCGCATCCAGGATTGACGTCTCAGAGCCACTCCTGTACCTGCGGCTCTACTCGCTCCATCTGCTGCATACAAAATCAGCCGCATGGAGGAGTTGGTTATGGAGTTAAGGATTCCTAGCTGAGAAGCAATCTTGTCTTGTGCCCCCGCAGCTGCAGGATCCTGTACTACTTCACCTAGTTCTTTAAGGATGTCCCTTTGGAGTCTGGTGAAGTGACACAAATAATTCAGCAAACGCATGGCAAAGGTCGCTGAGGAGGACATCCGCTTACCATACCTGTCCATGGTCCTAGAATCCTTGTTAGGAGGATGGACCGCTATGGAAGGATCTGCAAGTTCCTATTTAGTGGCGGCCGCCACCACCATGGCATCAACAGGGACACCTTTTGTAAGGAATTGCTGTTCAGAAGGGGCTGTAATAAATTTAGAAGGCCTCCTGGGAACTGGCTCTATGGAATCAGGAGAAGCCCAAGCCTTTCGAGCAATTACCTGCATGAGGGGGTCAAAAGGCGGAGACACCCAGGAGGTGGAGGGTCGAGAACCAAACGCCTCTAGGTATACCGTCTCATCATCGGAGGGATTAATGGAGGGCCAGTTTCCCCTCTGTTTCAGGAGTTCTAGGATGTCTGAAAAGGAGACATCCTCAGAGGGGGATCTTGGGGATCCCTCCGACTCATCTAAGTCGGTATCCGAAGTAATAGACTCAGGGGAGTCCAGGTGCTTCCTCTTACAAGTCCTCTTGCGCGGAGGATCTCCTGACAGATCAGGAGAATCCTCGGAAGAGGGGGTTCCTCCAAGTGGGGAAACCTGAGGCGGTGGATCTCTCGGTCCAGGAGCAAGAGAGCGGGAAGAGATATCAACAGGCACCATAGAGGGAGGAGCTAAAGGAATAGACTGCTGACAGAGCCCAGGGGCCAGCACACTCCTCATCACCTCGAAGGCTCCCCTCCCAGGGAGATCCGAGAGAACCCGTTCCGAAGAAACTGGGACTCCTGGGCCCACCGAAAGGGAAGGCTCCAAGGCAGATGTTGGAGCCGAGCTCACCAAGGCCGAAGCTCCAAGGGGAAGAGCGGGGTCGGACAAGGGTCCGATGCCACTCACCCCCTCGGAGCAGACCAGGGAAGCCCGGCCACCGAATCCCTCCAAGGAAGGTCTCGAGGAGGAGATAAGAGTAGATGCTGAAGGCGCAGAAGGGGGGAGTATCTGGCCCTCAGCCATAGCAGAAACTATTCCCGTAGACTCCAGCTCCAAACTCTGGGGTAGAGTCAAAGGAGGAACTTGAAGAGGGTGTGGACTAATAGTCATCTGTTGAGACGGACTATGAAGCATTTGGGCTAGTGCCTGTGATTTTAATAATCTGCTTACCACCCTCTCTAAATCATGGTCTGACAACCTGGAAGACCTAGATGATCGGCTCCGATGGCTCCGCTCCGAAAGAAGAGGTAAGGCCGGAACCGACAGTATCGGTTCCAAAGAGGGAGACCTGGACCTCTTCCTCGAAGGAACTATAGGAGCCGATGAAACCATGGATCCAGACGGAGCCGATAACTTTTCGGCTCTGAGTGAAGATATAGATGTATCGGCTCCGGCTGGAACCGATACAGGCAAAGAAATCATGGTGTCGGAGCCGGTCGGCGCCGACACCGAAGCCCGAGCCACATGGATGTCGGAGCCAGTCGGAGCCGACACCAAAGTGACCTTCGAAGTATCGGCACCGATAGCCATCGGTGCCGATGATTTCTCCAAGCTAAGATTGGCTCCAGCCGGAGCCGATCTCGACTCCGAAGGAATCGGAGCCAAGGCCGAAGGCTTAGGTACAGAAGCCTGGGCCTTGGTAGTCTTAGAGGGCTTACCCGGAGCCGATTTTGCCGGGGAGCCCTCCGGTTTAAGAAGTCCTCTTAAAATAAGTTTGTTTCTCCTTTCCTGCAGGACTCTCTGGCTAAAAGAGTGACAAATTGCACAGGAGTCCTGCAGGTGGAGAGGTCCCAGGCAGTATATACAAGAAGTGTGACCGTCTGTCAGAGACATCTTCTGACAGCACGAGTCACACTTCTTGAAGCCTGAGACCCTCTGTTCTTTAGACATAGTGCTTTCCAAACAAATACTACACACACAGTCCCGAACCAGACAAACTAAAGTTAAAGTATTGAGAAGTAAAAACTCTCACACACACACCCTGATGGGGGGGGTGGGGGGGTGGGAGGGAATTAAGGCCTGACTAAAAAAATAAAGAAGGAAATATAAAGTTAGTCAGAAAAAGCCTCAGAATTATCTATAAAAGATAGAATTTTAAAGAAAATAGAAAATTTTTCTGATTGGGGGCTAAAAGTTTAGTAATAATAAACACTTACCAGGAGCTGGTAAAAGGAGGACCTCATCAGCGAAGCGGCAAACGAGATCTGGGTACTTACCGCCTTGCATCATGGGATATGGGGCTGCCTCGAGCTGGTAAAAGTGACTCTCGAGCTTAGCAAGTGCCGAGTCGGAGCCGATCCCATCAAGCAAGAATGAAGGCGAGATTGACAACTTAACATCTCTGAGATTGCACAAACAGCAAAAAAAAAAAAAAAAAAAAAAAAAAAAAAAATCACACACACCTCCTTACCCTAACCCACTCATACAGGTTACAAAAACACTCACGCACATTCACTAACCTTAAACTACAGACACAATCCCAGCCAAACATTTCCATGATATAACGTAAATGCAAAAGTGCGAATTCAACATAGTCCTATAATCGGGTATGCACTTTCGTTATTTTTGAGGTTTCGGCTTCATGGAAACGAATTGCTGGAATTTGATATTTCAGCAATTCGTGATTATGAAGTGAAACCATATATATATATATATATATATATATATATATATATATATATATCTATATATATATATATATATATATATATATATATATATATATACATACATAGACACACACACACACACACACACATATGTGTGTGTGTATATATATATATATATATATATATATATATATATATATATACATATACCGTATATAGATACAGACATAGATAACCCAGACATTGGGGATGCACAAGCCAGTGCATTTCTTTGTGCCCGTCCCAAGCCTGGATAAATAGGGAGGGCTATATCAGGAAGGGCATCCGGTGTAAAACCTTTACCAAATGACATACACAGACAACAATACACATTTCCATAATGGATCGGTCGAGGTCCGGGTTAACAATGACCGCCACCAGTACTGTTAGCTAACAGGGTGTTGGTGGAAATTGGGCTACTGCTGGCTGAAGGAGAAGAAGAGGGGAACACATTCCCAAAGGCAGGAAGAGAGGAGGAACATCAGGAGTGTGGTAGTGAGGGTAGGAACTTTGAATGCTGGTTGTATGACTGGTATAGGGAGAGAGCTAGCTGAGACGATGGAGAAAAGGATGGTTGATATATTGTGCGTGCAAGAGATCAGATGGAAGGGGAGTACAACCAGGTGTATTGGAGGTGTATTCAAATTGTTCTATCAAGGTCTGGATGGGAGGAAAAATGGGGTAGGATTTATCCTGAAGAAACAGTATGCCAAGAGTGTTTTGAAGGTGAAAAGAGTGTCTGATAGAATGATGTTTATGAAGCTGGAAATTGATGGTGTGATGATGAATGTTGTTAGCACATATGCTCTGCAAGTTGGGTGTGCAATGGATGAGAAAGAAAAAATTTGGAGCGAATTGGATGAAGTGGTGGTGAGTGTACCCAAAGATGAGAGAGTGGTGACTGGAGCAGATTTCAATGGGCATGTTGGCGAAGGGAACAGAGGGGATGAGGAAGTGATGGGCAGGTATGATGTTAAGGAGAGGAATGCAAAAGGTGAGATGGCAGTGGATTTTGTGAAAAGGATGGACATGGCTGTGGGAGGGGCATAGGGTGACGTACAAGAGTGGAGGAAGATGCACACAGGTGGATTATATTCTATGCAGGAGGACCAGTTAGAAGGAGATTGCAGTCTGTAAAGTGGTGACAAGGGAAAGCTTAGTTAGGCAGCATAGGATGGTGGCCTGTAGGATGACGCTTTTGATCAAGAAGAGAAGGAGGAGTGTGAGGGCAGTGCCAAGGATCAAATGGTGGAAGTTGAAAACGGGTGACTGTGAGGTGGAGTTCAGAGAACAATTAAGACAGTCACTGGGTGGGTGGCAGTGAAGAATTACCAAATAGATGGGTAACTACCAGAAGAGCTGGTAAGGGAGGGAGCTAGAAAGGTGCTTGGTGTGACATATGGACAGAGGAAGGAGGACAAGGAGACCTGGTGGTGGAATGAAGAAGTGCAGGAGAGTATAGAGAGAAAGAGGTTGGTGAAGAAGAAGTGCGATTGTAAGAGAGATGAATAAAGTAGACAGGAGTATAAGGAGATGAGGCATATGGCAAAGAGAGAGGTGGAGAAGGCTAAGGATACGGCGTATGGAGAGTTGTATGAAAGGCTGGAAACAAAGTAGGGAGAAAAAGACATGTACTAATTGGCTAGCCAGAGGGACCGAGCTGGGAAAAATGTGCAGCATAAGGATGATAAAGGATAATGCGGGAAACATACTCACATGTAAGGAGTGTGTGCTAAGCAGATGGAAAGAGTACTCTGAGGGTCTGATGAATGAAGAGAATGAGAGAGAGAGTTTTGGATGATGTGGGGATAGTGAATCAGGAAGTGCAGTGGATTAGCAAGGAGAAAGTAAGGACAGCTATGAAGAGGATGAAAAATGGAAAGGCTGTTGGTGCAGATGACATACCTGTGGAAGCATGGAGGTGTTTAGGAGAGATGGTAGTGGAGTTTTTAACCAGATTTTTTAATGCAATCTAGGAAAGTGAGAGGATGCCTGAGGAGTGGAGAACTGTTTTTGGTACTGATTTTTAAGAATAAGGGTGATGTGCAGGGCTGCAGTAACTACAGAGGGAAAAAAACTAATCAGTCACAGCATAAAGTTATGGGAAAGAATATTGGAATCTAGGTGATGATTAGTGAGCAGCAGTATGGTTTCATGCCGGGAAAGAGCACTACAGATTTTTTTATATTTTATTCGACATTTGTTTACCGGGAGTGTCTGACTGGACAGCTGGTGTCCATTTTCAGCGGAGGCCCATGAAGAAAAGCTCCACAAGTACAGCAGTTACAGACCTTAGAGAAAATAGTAACAAGTCACAGAGATTATGACTGTAGAATCAGTTAACATCATTCTACAAAGTTATAACAATGCTGAAAAGAGCTATTAGAACTCAGGAGATACATGACAAGTAGATTACATTGAGCTTAGTGTAAGGCAACAATAGAGGAAAATAAGTACAATATTTACATATTTACAATGAGCATTTAGTAGCATGCACAAGAAGTTAGAGGGAGTGAGCAATGCTGAGTACGTCACTTAGACATAAGAGGCTTAAGGAAGCAGTACTGTTGCTGTGTAGTGATGGTCTAAGGTGGGCTATTGCAGCTGCGTAATCGGTTAGCGAGAAAGTGTGATTTCAATAGTCTTTTGAAAGTGGGTGTTTTATTTTGTAGTCTAATGTCAGGAGGAAGACTATTCCAGGTGTTAGCAACTTTGTTAGGGCAGAGGGATTCCCCAGAGCTATTTCTACATGGGATTTTTTTCGATCAGGGTTTTACTGGTGCAGCATAAATGTCTATTTGAAGTACAGAAGTTTAGTAGTCTAGACAGGGCAGGGATTTTTTTTCTGGATAGTATAGTATTTGGTGTGCTAGGTTGATTTGGTGGAAACGTAACAGGTTGGGGAGCTTAAACCAATGTAAAGTAAGTAGGGACTGACACTGGTGGGAACGAGATTTGGCACTGGTAGCAAATCTGGCGATTCTGTGGTAACATGTAGATAGTTTGTTGAGGTCAGTCTTATCTAGATTTGTTAGTACTGGACATGCATAAAGTAAGGTAACTAAGCGATGGGTTCTGGCTATAGCAGTTCTAGATTCGGAAGTAAGATATTTTTTGCAGTGGTATAGGGTCCCTAGCGTTTTGTGAACTTTGGAGATAGTTAGAGATATATATTTGTTGAATCTTAGTTGTTGGTCAATTGTAATTCCTAGTAATTTGGCCTCCAGGACTGGAGAGATGGGGTCCTGTTTGCTGAGAATATAGTGAAGGTGGATTGATCAGTAGTCTTTGTTGGGTGGAATAGTATGAGTTTGATTTTGTTTGGGTTCAGCAAAAGCTGTGATTTATTTAACCAGTTTTCTATCTCTGTGAGGGATGCCTGGGCTTTTTTTGGAGATGCTGGAGATTAGATGCAGAGCACATTAGGGTTGTGTCATCAGCATATTGTACTATTTCGGCTTTGTGGTAGCTAAATGAAGTTGGTCTGTAAAAATACTGAAGATTAGGGGGCTGGAACTGGAACTCTACTGGAAGAGTAGAGCCCTGGGGAACGCCTAGTGATGCTGGGAGAGGTGGGTATAGGGAATCATACTATTTAACTGACTAAAGGCGATTATTTAGATAACTTTTGAACCAGAGCAGGGTGGGGTTGTCCATGTTGAGCTCAGAGAGGTGGGTTAAGAGTTTATTGTGGGAAACTCTATTGAATGCTTTGGATAGGTCTAGGAAGATGGCAGAGACTAGTCTGCCTTGATTTCTATGTCTATTTATGGTGTTGGTGAAACTGATTAGGGCAGTGATGGTCGAAAACCATGTCGAGTTTTGGACAGTAGGTTACTGGTGAGAAAGTGGGTAAGGAGGTGGTAGTGGACACATCTTTCAAGAATCTTTGATAGGGGTGACAGGATTGTGACAGGTCGATAGTTAGAGAGGTCGCTAGAGTGGCCACCTTTGTGGAGAGGAATGATGTAGGAAGTTTTCCACAAAGATGGAGAAGTATGTTCAGAGATGAATCTATTTATCAATAAAGAAATAGGGTAGGCTACGGCCTGAGATGCAGTTTGAAGGTAGTCAGCTAGGAGGTTGTCAGCAGCGAGAGTGGTGGATTTGAGTTTGGATATGCTTCTGGATGGTTGATGTTGGGACTGGTTTGAGTGAGAAGGGGGTATTTATTGTTTGGTCCTTAGGGAATTGTGGGAGGTCGGTGGCATTTGTATTGTTAGTAAGTTTAAGTATAGATTAAGTAAAACAGTTGTTGAAATTGTAAGCTATATCAGAGTTTGATCCTTCTAAACTGGGTGGGGTGGGGGGTGGGGGGTAGAAGTTCAGCCGGGTTGGAGGATACTGTTCACTGCTGCCCAAACTTTTTGAGGGTTAGAACTGTGTTTCCTTTGTAGAGAAAGGTAGTGGTTTTGTTTGTCATTTCTAATTTGTTTTTTTTTGTTGCTAAGTTAAGGAAGTTTTGCCTAGTTGTGGGGGATTTGAGATGGCATCAGGTACTCCAGGCTTTATCCCTTTCTTTTAGTACAGATCTTGTGCATTTTTGTAGCCAGGGGGCTGGGTTACTACAAATCCTGATTGTTCGAAGTGGAGCTAGGTGCGATGTTTGCTCTGAGGGTGTTGATGGAGAAGTATAGAGAAGGTCAGAAGGAGTTGCATTGTCTTTGTGGAGTTAGAGAAAGCATACGACAGGGTGCCTAGAGAGGAGTTGTGGTATTGTACGAGAAAGTTGAGAGTGGCAGAGAAGTATGTAAGAGTGGTACAGGATATTTATGAGGGTAGTGTGACAGTGGCGAGGTCTGCAGTAGAAGTGACGGATGCATTTAAGTTGGAGGTGGCATTACATAAAGGATCAGCTCTGAGCCCTTTCTTATTTGCAATGGTGATGGACAGGTTGACAGACGAGATCAGACAGGAGTCCCCATGGACTATGTTGTTTACCGATGACATTGTGATCTGTAGTGAGAGTAGGGAACAGGTTAAGGAGACCCTGATAGGTAGAGATATGCTCTAGAGAGGAGAGGAATGAATGTCAGCAGGGCTAAGACAGAATATGTGTGTGAATGAAAAAGAGGACAGAGGAATGGTGAGGATGCAGGGAGTAGAGCTGGCAAAGGTGGATGAATTTAAATACTTGGGATCAGCAGTTCAGAGTAATGGTGAGTGTGGAAGAGAGATTAAGAAGAAAGTACAGGCAGGATGGAGTGGGTGGAGAAGAGTGTCAGGAGTGATTTTTGACAGATGGGTACCAGTAAGAGTGAAAGGGAAGGCCTACAAGAGGGTAGTGAGCCCAGCTGTGTTACATGGATTGGAGACGATGGCACTGACAAAAAGGCAGGAGTCAGAGCTGGAGGTGGCAAAGTTAAAGATGTTAAGATTTGCACTGGGTGTGATAAGGATAGACAGGATTAGGAATCAGTATATTAGAGGGTCAGCTCAGGTTGGATGGTTTGGAGACAAAGCCAGAGAGGCAAGATTGCACTGGTTTGGACATGTGAAGAGGAGGGATGCTGGGTATACTGGGAAAAGGATGCTAAGGATTGAGCTGACAGGTAAGAGGAAAAGAGGAAGGCCTAAAATAAGGTTTATGGATGTGCTGAGAGAGGACATGCAGGTGGTTGGTGTGACAGAGCAAGTTACAGAGGACAGAAAAAATGGAAACAGATGATCCTGTGGTGACCCCTAACGGGAACAGCTGAAAGAAGAAGAAAAGATATAGATATATACAGACATAAAGATATATATGTATATATACATACATAACATTTTTTACTTTTAATTCTATTCTGATTTTTTAGTGTAATGGATGGATTTATTTTCAGCATATCTAATTACTTGAGGTGTTGTCATGTGACTGGTTCAAACTTGGTTAAAAGAAAGATTGCTAGAAGGATTTTTTTAACTCTGAGGAAGTCCCTTTCTATGAAAAGGGACGAAGACACTTAGTTGTGTGAATTAGTTATATTTCCCACTGAACACTCCTGACATTACTGCTGAACTGTAATTTCTTGTTTATTTTCAGTTTTTTGTTTTACTGATTACTATGCCACTCAGAGAAAGGACTCCTGAACGCTTGATTCTACAGGCCTCCACTGCCACAAGGGTGACATCTACCGTGAGAATACCCCCTCTTCCTCGGGTGGGGATCTATCTCCACAGGAATCCTGGGGAAAAACCTTGTGATTTCCTAAACCACAGTATAATGAACAAATTAAATGTGTTAGTGTACCTTTACACATTGCCGATTTATCTAATATCATACAGACATGCCAATGGCAGTAGCTTCTGATTAAATGTCTCTAATGATAGAAATCAATGTATAGAGCCATTGGAAAATCCTTTGGCTATGGAACTCCTCGATAATGGTTATGTGGTAGAAGGGTCTGATGATAATAATCTTAGCCAGTGTAATGAACAATTGGCAGGTGCTAATATGCCTGTGCTAACTGTGAACTTGCCTAATACTACAGAGAATGGCCAGATAAGGACTATTCCTGATGAAAGGACTTCTGAAGAGTTATTGAAACGTCCTTTAGTAGTAAATCTATCTAAATATCAACTTTCTCAAGCAGAGACGTCATTATTGTCACATGGAATTAAGTTTGTACCTGCTGGGATCGATGATTTGGTTAATGCAGTTACAGATTTAAACTTATTTTCAAGGAGCTTGAATTTGAAAAACTATCTTTAAGGATAGTAGCAGCTCTATGAATAGTCATCTTAAAAGTAGTAGTACCTTTATTCCTGTGACCCTGTTATTAATGTGTTTAATAACATCTGTGAAAAGCAAATTTGTGAGCTCTATAGTAAAAAAAGTTTTAAAAAATTGTATAATTTAACTGCTGAAGAGTCTGAGGTATTAAAATCCTTGCAGAATAATAATGAAATAATTATAAAAGAAGAGGATAAGGGGTGTGTCATTACACTGATGGATACAGATAACTACTTGCAAACTATGTTTGATTTATTATCAGATAGACAGACTTTTAAACCCATTGATAATAAGGAAATGGATAGCATGATAAGTAAAATAAATATATATATGACCTACAGGTGATGGATGATATAGACATTGACTCCTTTCATTTTTTGAGTGTACCTTGCCCAACTATTCCTGTACTTTATGGACTCCCTAAAATACATAAATCTTTGTCAAAACCCCCGATGAGACCAACAGTCTCGGGAAGGGGATGGATAACGGAGCCCATATCTTGTCTAGCTACAGGACGTATTAAAGGGTTATTTGAGGCATATACCCAGTTACATCAAAGACACTGGTGACTTCTTGACCCAGTTACATAGTTGGTATGACAGCGGTGCTCATGACCATTTCATTCTGGTAACTAGATATAAAGTCTCTCTTTATGGTCATTCCTAATGTATATGGAATTGACTGTATAAGGGAGATTTTGCAGGAACATGGTTCCTTTTCTGGTAGATGTATTGAAACCATTTGTGAGCTTTTGGAACTTGTCTTGGAAAACCATATTTTTACTTTCAATAAACAGGTGTACCATCAGGTTTCAGGAATGGCCATGGGCACTGCTGTAGCCAATACCTATGCAAATTTAACTCTGGGAAAATGGAAAAAGGTGAATGTATATGGTGAGGGTAATTTATATGCCTCAAATATACTATTCTATAAACGCTTTGTGGACGACATTTTTTAGTGTGGCATGGTAATGTTATAGATCTGCAGGATTTCTTTAGCTACTTAAATGGTACTGTTGAATTTCTGAAATTTGAAATGTCTTTTTCTGAAACTTCCTTGAACTTTTTAGATGTAGGGTTACAAATAACAGAGTCTGGTTTAGAAACATGTATATATAAGAAGGAAGTACAAGTGAATAAATACTTGCATAAAAATAGTATGCATGCAAAAAGAACATTTAGAAGTGTACTTAAGGGTCAGTACTTGCGAGCTAGTACACTAAATACTAAATTAGATGTCTGTAAATGCAGATGCAAGAAATGACCAACAACTTTTTGGAAAGAAGCTATCGTATAAATGAAGTGGAAATGGCTAGAAATGATGCATTACAATTGAGAGGCTTAAGGGCTAAACCTTACTTCTCCACTCAGGAACATGCCAGTTCTGGTGATGTGAATTTAGTCCATCTACATGCTAGTTCTGCTGATGTGAACTTAGTTCATTCACAACCTTTAAGGGATTTAATTACCTTTAGTAGGGCTAGTGAAACAATAGAACATCTTATCAGAAACAATTGGGATATTCTAGATGCCATACCTGGCTATGAGAAGTGGCTTCCAGAGAAACTATTATTTACTTATTGTAACTGTGATAACTTAAAGAAGCTTTTATGCTATAAGGCTTTTTCTTAAATAATAAATCTGTCCTTGTGTTTAATAAAAAGGGAACTTTCCCTGCCACAGTTGTTCATGTTGCTCTAATATAAATCAATCATATACACCCTGTTACTGGTAGGAAATTTACCTTCCACTGTACTGCAATGTGTAATACAGCATCTATTATTTATCTTGCTACATGTAACAAATGCCCAAGTTTCTATGTTGGAAAATCAATGAGAAGGCTAAAAGATAAGACAATAGAACACAGGTCTGAGATACGCAGGAAGGTACTAATTCTTTAGCCCAGCACATAGAAGAAAATGATGATACACATCAGTTTAGCTTTAGAGCTATACATATTGTATATCCAAATGTAAGATGTGGTGATGCAATTAATAACAGACACCAAGGAGTATGAATGGATTATTCAAGTGGAAGAAGACAAATATCCAAGTCTTAATAAGCAGGTTACATTAAAACCTATTTTGAAAGCCAAGCAACAAAGAGTAAACAAAAAATATTTTTTCTAAATATATATTTGTTATATACATATATTTTTAGTATCTTTGATGTAATACATCCTTTATGGATGATTTTCTTTAGGAAGACTAATTACTGATTTTAATGACTGTGTCATGAGGTGCAACTAGTTTGTATTTAAAAATGCTGTTTTTATGGGTTTGTATGTAAAACACTGAAGAAGGATAATTTATATCTGAACGCTTTGTCGTTTTATTAAAACTTTTGACTGTGTGAAGTATTACTTTTTTCTTGCTTGAAGCTGTTTTTGGTTTGTACTTCTCCACTTCAGTAATATTTCGCCTTCTTTTTTGGGACTTGCTGATGTTTCAAAATTTGGCCTAGGTGCAGTTACACTTCAAGAGGGCAGACCAGTAGTTTATGCATCTAGAACACTAACCCAAACTGAGATGCAGTATGCTCCTATTGAAAATGAACTGTTAGCAACAGTATTTGCATGCTCCAAGTTTCATGATTATATTTATGGTTGAGCTACTCAGATTGAAACTGATCATCAAACTTTAGTTACTATTCTAAAGAAGCCTACATATTCTACTCCAGCAAAATTACAAAGAATGATGCTCAAATTACAAAAGTACAATTTCAAATTGGTCTAGACTACAGGTAAATTGCTTTATCTGGCTGATACCTTATCTAGATCTCCCAGAAATACAACAGAACAGCTTAAAGTAGAAACTTTTGACTTCGATGTGAAGTCCGTGCATAATTTTTCCACCACCAAATTTGTGTTTGGATACTCCTTCTGGGCCCATCTCATTTGCTCTCTCAACTGAGTGCAGTGAGATCATATTCTGATTTCAGGCACTCCTACTGTGTGCAAAGAGAGCATCTGGGAAAGAAAAAATATATATAATTTTAAGCTTGTTTCCTGCCTTTCCTGTAAGTGGTCTAGAATGTTTGTAGGCTTCTGAGCCCCCAAGGCTTTCTGTGTTGGAGGGAAGCCTTCTAACTTAATTTTGATTCTTAGAACTAGCCAGTTTTCTAGTTTCAGCACTCAAATCTGTTTCTTTGGACTCAGCACTTGTTCAGAACTCATTGTAAGCACTAAATAAGCTGCAAATTACTACAGCACTCAACTTTCCTCACTTGTCTAGAGGAAAGCAGTTTTTAGTACTCAATAAATAAACACCTATCCAGGCATGTCTAAGGGTCAGCTCCTGGTGATTTCTCCTGTCTACCTGATGAATCTGGGCATCTTGGGACAATACAGCAATTGCCTCATGTACACAGACAACTCTCTCCTCCTACCATGCAACACTACAACCTGTGAGAGATGCACTTATACAGCCAAACTGGAAGCAAAGATCTCTTCACCTAAGACTGGACTAGACAGTCAAGAGGAGAAGGTAAACACTTGCACCACACCAAACTCATCACATAGTCCCTCAAAACCTACACCACCAAAACACACACATACAAACACAAAACACACACCTACATTCACGGAGGCTCTCAATAAAAACCTGCCCAACCATCAGGGACCTCCAAAGCAGAAATGTAAGCAAACTCCACCCCCCCAACACAACCCAAATGACACATAGCCCACAAACTCAGTGTGCCACTCAACCACAGCCCATAAGGCATAACGTACCCAAAAATCTAGTCATAGGTGACTCTACAGTCAGGCACACTGATGTTCCACTCACCAGGCTAAAAAAGGAGAAAGTTACTGTCAGCTGCCTGTCAGGTCCCAGGATCCGCCACATAACTCACACACTCAGGCCACTCCACAACAAGTACAAATATGACACTGCCATTGTCCATGTTGGTGTGAATGGACTGCATGAAAAGAGACATGGAGGAGCTCGCCGATCTTGTAGCCCAGGCAGGTATGACCCTAGCCCTGAGTAACATCCTGCCATCACCCAGAATGCTACCACAGTACAAGGACAAAATGACTGACATCAACAATTGGCTAAGCTTCTGGTGTCATTCTAAGGGGAACCAATATTTGTCTGCCTGGGACGACATGATCGACAGACCACAATGCTTTGCCAGAGATGGCCTGCACCTGTTGCCCTTGGGATTCTGGATACTGGCTAAGGCTCTTGCCACCCCTATAGTGCCTTTTTTAGGCAAGGTTCAAATGACAAATTCACCACTGTAACTGGTACAAGCAAGCAAAATCTTATGGTAATGCTACTCAATGCTAGAAGTCTAAACCTCAAAATGCACTCACTCGAGGCACTCCTTAAAATGGAGAACATCGACATCTGTGCAGTGACAGAGACCTGGTTCAAAGCTCCAGATGCGTTACCAGGCTATAATTCATACCACACCTTTCGGCCACCTAACCCGGAATGAAGCACTAAAGGTGGAGGCGTGTCCATATTCATTAAGGATATCCACACCTCCAGGCTAGCTGCACAGCATAATGCATCTGAGATTATCCAAGTGCAACTAACTCTGGGCAAGACCACAATCCAAATTGTAGCTTGCTACAGACCCCCCACAATGCCCCAGGATTCCCACTCCTCATTTCTTGATACACTGGAAAGTATTAGGGTACAACCCAACACCCTAATAATGGGCGATTTCAACTACCCCACCATTAACTGGGAAAACTACTCATGTACCAACTCTTTTGCTCAACATTTTCTGGAATTCATAAATTCCAACGCCTTGGATCAACTTATTCACACCCCCACCAGGGGCAGCAATATCCTAGACCTGGTCTTTACCAACATGGGCAACTGGTGTTCCACACCAGAAGTCAATTCCTCGTTGGTCAGATCCGACCACAAGCTAATCACCCTAGACATCCACATGCCGCCCCCACCCCCAACTAGGGAAACCACCGTAAAAAAATTCTCCAAAGCCAACTTCACACTTCTTAAGACAGAAGTGGCAAACTTCATGACACCCATGCAGATGGACAACAGAGGTACGACTGCTGAATCCTACACAAATGCACTTTATAAGCACTTACACAAGTGCATGGATCATGCTATCCCTAACAGAACCAAGATGCTATCCTCCAAAAAAAGGAAGCCAATCTGGTGGTCCTCTGCCATAAACAAACTCCGCAACAGAAGAAAGAAACTGTTGCAAAAAAGAGTAAAATCACATACCCAGAGGAACTCCCTGGTCAACCTCAGTAAGAAGCTGAGATCCCTCATAAAATCCTCCAAAGCTAGTTACTAAAACAAAATTGCCACTAACTCTAAAGGCAACCACAAAACATTCTATTGCTATGTCTAGAATCTCAATGGCAACATTCAGATCTGCTCTGAGTTACAGCACAATGGCACTAAATATACAGAACCAACTGATATTGCCAACATCCTGGCAGATAGGTTCAGTGCTAACTTTACCCCCCTCTCACCCCCTAGAGGGCCCATCTCTATACCAGAAGAATGCAAAGTTCCTGTAATCACGGCTGCACAGGTAAAAGACACACTCTGCAAAGCCAAGAACACAGCATCCATGAGACCTGACAATATCCCAGGCTGCGTTCTACACGAACTACAGAATGAACTGGCACCCTACCTAAGTACCATATTCAATCATAGCCTCACCTCAGGCTTTGTGCCCATTGAATGGCGCACAGCGATGGTTATCCCACTCCACAAAGGGGGAGCCACGACGGACCCCGGGAACTACCACCCCATTAGCCTGACTAGCCTGGTCTGCAAGGCCATGGAACGTATCATCATGGAACTCATAAACAAAGACATTGATAATCTCCAAACTCTGGACCCTATCCAGTTCGGGTTTGTAAAAGACAGATCATGTCTCCTAAACCTGATTAACTACTCTGAAGCAGTCACCAAAGCCATAGATGAGGGTAAGGTGGTTCACACAGCTTATCTAGATCTCGCCAAGGCTTTCAACACCATCCCCCACTCTGGAATTATAGATAAGCTCACTAAACTAGGTATAAATCCCTATGTCACAAGATGGGTTGCTAACTGGCGCACAGACAGAACCCACACTGTGAAAGTAGCAGACTCCAAATCCGACTTCAGACCCATGACAAGTGGAGTACACCACAGGGTTCAGTCCTGGGTCCTCTCCTGTTTGAAATCTACTTCTCTGAAGTACAGGCCAACACAGAAGGTCTTTGGCTAACAACGTTTGCAGATGACTGCAAACAAGGAGCCATAATCGAAACTCCTAATGATGTGGACATACTACAAAAGGGCCTCACAGAGACAGATGTCTGGTGTCAAAGCCATGGCCTGAAGCTCAATGCCAAAAAGTGTACTGTCATCCTCTTTGGTAAAAACTCTGTACCCATGAACTACCACATAAGTGGTAGTCTACTTAACACCGAAAGTGTGGACAGTAGTCTCTCCTTTGATAATCACATCGCCACAGTGGTCAGGAAATCCTTCTACGTGGCTCACCTCATCACAAAAGGTTTCTCATCCAGAAAAAAAGAGGTCATTGTTCCCCTCTATACATCACTCATTAGATCCATTATAGAGTACAACGCCCCTTTTGTTATGTACCTCACAAAACATCTACAACAACTGGAAAGGCCACAAAAGCACCTCACAAAGAGGATTACTGGCCTCAAACAGATGCCCTACGCAGACCGTCTCAAAAAACTCCAGCTTTACTCCGTCGCATACCGCCTACTCAGAGGCGATCTCTGCCTAACATACAAAGTTATATCAAACCTAGAGCTGTTGGACATGCCCCACTTAAAGAAATCCCAATCCCTCCAAGCTACATGCTCTAGGGACCTAAACCTTGTCACCACAATAAACAAAACAGGCTGGAGGGATAGATTGCTATCCCAGAGACTTCCCATACTCTGGAACAGACTACCTATCTACGTCAAACAGAGCTCCTCATTAGCACTCTTCAAGAAAAATCTTGATGATTGGATGGGAAATAGGAAATTCACCCAGGGATCACTTCTGTGGCTCTGCTCAACAGGGGCACAGGAAAATAATTTTCTTGGGTGGCGAAAGCCAGGGTACCTTTTTGGCTAGGCTTATATAGGCCCTAGGGCTAATAGGCTTGTACCTAGCTATGAACCTAGACTTGATAAGTTAAGAGATCATACTCAGACTGATCCAATTTCACAGAAGCTCAATTACTATGCTAATGCTGGATGGCCGTCAAAACAGTCTAATGTATCATCTGAAGTGCAAGTGTATTTTCTTTACAGAGATGAATTGTTGATGGAAGATGGCATTATTTTCAAAGGTCCTAAAATTGTTGTTCCTGCTTCCTTACAAATAAGAATACATCCAGATTTTGCATCGCGGTCACCCATGAATGACATCCACTAAGAGAAAAGCAAGAGAATTAGTATTTTGGCCTTCATTATCCAAAGACATTGACAGAGTTCTTTCTACTTGTCCAGTATGCAACAGTACCAGATTGCATTTGCAAAGAGAACCACTTCAGCTAAGTTCAATTGCTGAACTACCTTGGTTTACTGTAGCAACTGATATCTTTGAGTGGAAAAATGAAAATGAAAACTACTTATTTTGGCAGACTCTTATTCAAACTGGTTCGAGATTGATCTATTACCAAACTTAACCTCAACTGCTGTTATTACTAAGTTGAAATGTCATTTCTCAGTTCATGGTCGTCGACACAAACTTTTTTCTGACAATGGTACTCAATTTGCTAACCAGTTGTTACAGAAATTTGCAAAAGAATAGGACTTTGTACATGTCACTAGTAGTCCTGAATATCCTTAATCCAATGGCCTAGCTCAAAGAGCAGTACAGAATACAAAGCAATTACTTGAAAGGTCAAAGCATGACAATACAGATATGTTTTGAATTTGCTTAATCTCAGAAATATACCCAGTGATGATATTCTTGGCTCACCTGCTCAAAGACTACTTTCCAGGCAAACTAGAACTACACTACATATTTCTTCAAGTTTGTTGCAGCCCAAGTCAAAGAACATTAAAACCATCAAGGCTCAATTGTTTAAAAAGTGTAATATCCAGAAATCTAGTTATGACCGACTGAGCAGACTACTTCGTCCGTTGAGGGAAGGAGAGATGGTACGAATCCAGACAATAAATGGTTTTGATCGAATAGGACAGATTACAGGCATCTGTGCCGAGCCGAGATCTTACTTGGTAAATTCCGAAGGAATGGAGTAAAAGAAGAATCGTAGACATCTTCTTCCTGTACCAGAACCATCATCATCATTGCAATCACAACATTGTATCTGTAATGCAAACTCTAAATCAAAGAATGAGTCAGACACTGTTTCCAGACCAGAATGTGTTAGTAAGTCTGATTCTGTTACAGAAAGTGATTTTAACATTCCACAAGTCAACCATTTTGCAGAAATTGTCCCTGTTGCTAAATCTAATTCTCAATTTTATGTCACATAATATGGGCAAGTGTCTAAAGCAAGTATGGAATACACAGCAACATGGACTTGATTGTACATACCTATATTTTTAATATTGTATAATGCATGTCTGTGGATTACCTATGATTTCTGCATGCCAAACAGTCTCATACCAATTGCATGGTCTATTTTTCAAAGAGGGAGGATGTAGGTCAGAGTGTAAAGTATGTGTGCTTGCATCTTTAAGAAGCATGCGAGGCTGTACATGCACGTATACAACCCGCATACGTGCACAACCTTATTGCCATTTTGTAGAAGCAGCTAGGGAGTAAGCATGCATGATCTTAGTCATTAATTGTATACAAGTTATTAAAGTTAGAGTCAATAGTCAACAGTAGTAATGTGTTTGCATGTAATAAAGCTGCTTGAACAGAACCCACAAAGACTAGTTTATTCGTGTCCTAACACAAAAGTGACGATGATAATGCTCATTTCCAAGCTACCTTGTTTAACTCTGCTACTTCTTCTGGGACTGTATAAAAGCAACATAAAACCATGCAGCTTTGTTTTAAGAATCAAAACTTTTTTGTGCAGCTCCTATTCTGATTTCTACTACTCAATGCCAAGCTGCATGGATTTATGTAATTCTTCAAGTGTCTATAATCCCAGTCAGATGTTACACACTGCAACATGATTTCTAACATTTTATTTATTGCTCATTTACCTGAATACCTGCACCTGTATTTCACTTAGAAATGTTAGAAATTATAGTTAACGGATATATATATATATCTGTCAAGTAAATGTTCAATTTAATTTACCTCCACTCCACACAGTCACAAATTAACTTCTACTCAAAGTGATCCACAGTCTTTAGCCTCAGATGTGCAATTTTCACAAATGCCTTCCTTGATCACTCCCATAACTTTTCTAAATAAGGGTTGTTGTTCCTAAAAGAACTTCCACTTCAGGTAAATGTGTGACAGTAATACAAACCTTGCACAGCTTTGAACGTATTCCAGTCATCAACTTCCTGTTTAATGGGGCCAAGTTGTTTCTCTTTACAATTGTTCCTAGAAAATAAATGGAAAAATATTAGCACCTGCAATTCTTCTAGTCTCTGCTTTGTGCACTAACGAAGCAAAATTCTAGAACATTTTAACATGTACTACACTCGTCCATCTACCTCTGCTTCAATTCACAAACCTACCTTGAAGAGTTTGCAATGAAGGTAGTTGAAAACAACACTGCTTACCAAGCATTCACTAAGCATTCCCCATGAGCAAATAGAAGTTGGAACAGAGGTAAGGCTGTTGACATCAGAACAATTATATATGAGAAACGTTTACAGAAAAATAATATTTGATTATTGAGTGTGAATGTTAAACAGAAAAAAAAAAGGTATGAAGTTGAAGGCTGAAGTCATCTTTGGAAGGTACAACACACAACAAACAACAAACAAATTAAATATGCAGCAATGAAATCAATCGTAGAAAAAAGTAAGTTGTGGCAAGGCACCAACTGTCATTTAAAGCTGATACACCAGAAGATATAAATCCATAATAATACATAACCTTTATACAAAGCATAAAACAACAGGCAGACCGACTAGTCCTTTTGGAAAATACTTTTTTGAGCGGCAGCAATGAAGTCAGTTCGTACAAATGACTGTAGTGACTGACAGGCATATTTTGGAAATGGCTTAAAATATTTGAAATATTAAGTTAATAAAGTGATCCAGATGTGTGCACAACAGGCAATTTCAAACACATTCTTCACAGGACTAGGGAATAAAACACTTTGATCTGGTGCTATCCCATGTCATTATTGATCACGTATAGGTGTAGGATCCGACATCGAATCTGAGATGGCACTGTGAGAGACAGCTCCTGAGCTCAAACTCCTCCTCTTCCCAAGATCCCCTGCTACCCATAACCCTCAGATCTCGTTTGCCACGATTTCTGAGTAGACGTGCTCCCTGCTGCTCAATGCTCATAGGTTTTATGTAAGTATTTTAGTTTCATTTTTTTGGGTTTTCTTTCTCCCTTTTGTTTCTCTTGCTTTCCTTTGCCTTACAGTTAGTTTCCTCCCCTCCAGTCAGCCATTAAAGTAGTCAGTTAGCTTTCCCGGGTTCCAGCCTTGTTTTCCCGGCCTTAGATTTCCCTTTTCTCTCCTCTCTGCCTCCCACCTCCTTTTGTGTGAGTTGCTGTGTGTGGTGGTGGGTTTTTTGGTGTGCCTGCCCTGGTATGACAAGCCCACAGAGTTCAGGCATTGCTCCTTGTGTGGTTGGAAGCTAGCCCCTGCTGACACTCACAAGGAGCGTTTCTACTGCCTAGGAGATCCTGATCTGGAAGTTGAATGTGATATCTTTGCTGCATTTAATCCCAGGGCTCTCCTAGAGCATAGAAGCAAACTTTTTCTCAAGGGGCTTGCAAAAGGGGTCCCCTGGTCTCAGGTTCCCCCTTCAAGCCTCCCTCAGATCCCAAGAGGAAGTCTTCTTCCTCTTGGGACTCTTCTGCAAAAATGCAGAGGCTCTCGGATCATAATTCCCTAGTTCTGAGTCCAGCCTCTGGGGCTTTGGCTCTGGGGTCTTTGGCTCCGACAGTCTCGGATCCCCTTGTCAGATCCAAGTCCTCAGAGGCTCGGAGGTCCTTGGATCCGAACTGGCCCAGACCTTCCTCAGATCTGACCTATTCCTCAGATCCGACTGCAGCTCCTTTACAGCGTTCAAATCCAGCTGGGCCTTCGGATCTGACTGATTCTTGAACCGTATCATTATTGAAGACTCCCCAGCTACAGCTAGGAAGTTGGATCCGACACAAACCAGCAGGTTCTCCTCTAGAGCATGTAGGCCTTCAGCCAAGTTGGGCCATTCCTCCATATCCTCCCAGTCAACTAGAAGTTTGCTTCCTTCTGATATGGATCAGATGATGAGGAGCTTTCTCAAAGCCCAAATTGAACTGGCTTGTTGCCATCCCCTAGCCATTTGCCCAGGAGCTCTTTGCCATCATCAGCACTCCTCTCTCCCCATCTGACACATCCGAGTTCAGTGCCCCGGGACTAGTGCATCCCCAGTGAGAGGCCAGCAGTGTCAGGTATTGCTTCCTTCCCCACACTGCCTGGGTCCCTGGCTGACTCGGCTCTATTGCCCTCGGAGCTGGCGATGCCTCGATTCCATGAGGTCCACTGGGGTCACTGGGGTTTCGGAGTGTTCGGACTGTTCCCTCGACTTGGGGGCATCTGCTTTGGACAGCTCTAAGCCAATACTGTCTGGGGACCTCGGTGCTGCATCAGAGTCTCCCCTTTCATCCCAGTCAGCTGTGCCTGGTGGGATCGAGAGGGGGCTTTTTCCAGTCCATCAGTCTTCTATGCAATAGGGAGGACTGTTTCCAGATGGTCAGCTGCCTCTACCTCAACTCTGGATCCCCTCCTCCCCATTCTACATTGGGTAGCAAGACCTCATCATCCGTCCGGGGTCACCCTCCTATGAGCACCTTCAGACAGGCATTATCCCCATTGGGGTCCCTTTCTCTTCCGATTCCTCCTTAGAGCCCATGGTGGATGAGCTTCCTTGGAAGAGGATGTACAAAAGGAGGCACTTGGTCTCTCCTCGAGAGTCCCTCACTGAGGACATGGATTTCGAGGAAGGAGACGGGTCCCCACAGGCTTCCACTGAAGTTGTGCCCTTTGAGGACTTCCTC
This sequence comes from Protopterus annectens, assembly GCF_019279795.1. Taxonomy (NCBI): domain Eukaryota; kingdom Metazoa; phylum Chordata; order Ceratodontiformes; family Protopteridae; genus Protopterus; species Protopterus annectens. Next base: position 608,309,993 of record NC_056745.1, read on the forward strand.
AAAATCCTTAAACAACGAGGAGGTTGGTGTTCCCCCACCCCGATTTTGTAGGAATTCCTGTTGCTTAAGGCCTTTGGCATGGGCCCCCTCCTCCTGGGTGTCACTCCCTGTGGATGAGCTCATCCAGCTCATTGCCAGCAGGGCATGGAACACAGAAGAACCTGTCCCTAAGAAAGCAGAGAAATTTGTGAGTCATCTAAGGATCAAACCTTTTGGAGCAAAGGCGTCCCCCATTGATGCCACTATGGTTGCCGCAGCCACTAAAAAAAAGCTCACTGAACACAGCTCCATGGTCCATCCCCTGAACAAGGAGTCTCGGGTGACTGCCCATTTTGGGAAGTAAGTGTATACCTCAGCTACGATTGGACTGAGGACTACAAATTACATGGCACATTTCACACGGCTGCAAAGGGATTTGGTGTTAGAGCTCTCCTCTTCCCTTTGAGTTACTGATCCCAGAGAATCTTAAGCTTTCCTCTTCCTTTTGAGTTACTGATCCCGGAGAATCTTAAGCTAGTCTCTCTGAAGTTGTCTACTCTAATGTCCCTTGCTAATGCCTCGATGAGGTTGATCTCTAATGCTGCGGAGGCTACCTCTCGAGCAGCAGGCACAGGCACTGGTATTAGGTGTTATGCCTGGCTTCGACTTTGTGTTTGCGGAAAACTTCAAGGCGTCCTTTACCAATGCCCCCATAAGGATCTATACTGTTTGGTCCCTCAGTCAAAGAAATAACCTGCTGTAAGCAGGAGGGAAAGACTCTGTCCGCAGTCGGGATCAGGATTTCTACTCCCCAATGATCCTTTTCCAAGAATCAACGGGGTAGTAAGAAGCTGTGGTTCTGTAGGTCTTAGTCTTCCTTCCAAGATGCTCTTCAGGAATCCTCTTCTTCCGGCAGGGAAGGAGATTTGATAACAGATGCCACCCTAGAGGGAAAGGAGGTCCACAAAATCAGGGCTCCCAGGAACCTTTCTGAGAGGAGCCCTCTCAGCGCTCCTGAAGTGCTGCCCAACTGTCCTGCCCTGGAGGCAGTCGGGGGCCATATCTCTTTACACCCACTGGCTTGGGCAGCTATTACCTCAGACCAGTGGGTGCTAAGCCCTGCAACCAGGGGATACTTCATATCCTTTGTTCAGCCTCCTCCATCATGAGAGCCCCTTCAGGACGTTCCATGCTGCCAAAGGTAATTAGCTCTCTCAGAGGTTCAAGACCTCATTCGAAAAAGAGCCATCCTGGAGGTTCCAACAGGACAATGAGCGTCCGGAACTTACTCTCGCTTCTTTTTAGTGCCCAAGAAAACCGGGGACCTGCGTCCCATTGTGGACCTCAGCACTCTGAATTTGTTCGTCAAGAAGTCGAAGTTCCAGATGGTTACTGTTTAGTCCATTCTACAGCTTCTGCGCAAGGACAACTGGACGCTCTCAGTGGATCTGAAGGATGGGTACTATCACATAAAAATCAACAGATGCTCCAGGAGATACATCTGCTTCCGGCTGGGGGCCAGTCGCTACCAGTTCAGAGCCCTGCCCTTTGGTCTCACCTCAGCCCCCCCAGGGGTATGCCAAATGTACGGCAGTGGCAGCAGCCCATCTCCAGCTGCAGAGGTTTCAAGTCTTCCCATACCTGGACGATTGGCTCATCATGGCTCCCACAAGGCATCAACTCACTTGGGCCTTGGATTATACTTTCGGCTTCTTTCGGAACCTAAGCATCACAGTCAACCTCCCCAAATCTCATCGTGTCCCCTGCCAGAGCATGGAATTTATCAGGATTCTTCTGGACACAGTGTTAGAGACTGCAGCTCTTTCCCTGCGCAGGGTAGAAATTATTTGGGGACAGATCCTGCAAGCCCTCAGGTCCATGGTGGCTGCCATTCAGTTAGATCCTCTCACTAGATATCACATGCGAGAGTTCTACAGTGGAACCTTGCAGTGCAGTGGTCGGCTCAGCTCCATCCCATGAACATGACAGTCAGGATTTCTCAGGTCTGCAGGCGTCACCTTGCTTGGTGGCTCCAATCTCAAGACCTTCTTCTAGACAGACCCTTTTGTCTTCACCAGCCCCAGGCCACGATGACTACAGACGCTTCCCTGCTGGGGTTGGGGGGGGGGGGCATTTTTGGGGAAGGACAGTCCAAGGTATGTGGTCCACTTAGAGACCAAATTGCACATCAATGTCCTGGAGATGAGAGCAGTCCTCCTCACATTGCAAGCCTTCCAGGACTCTCTCCCTCTTGGGACCGTTGCAATTCAGACAGACAGCATGGCGGTCGTCTGGTACATCAACAAATGTAGGGGGGGGGACAAGATCATATCGTCTGTGGAAAGAGGTCATGTCCTGCAGTGCATATTCCCAGCAATTCCAAAGTACTGGCGGGCAAACTCAGCAGATCTATCCAAAGTCCCCACAAGTAGTCCCTGAACTAGTCAGTGGCAAATCAGATTTTTGACTGCTGGGGTCTCCCTTGCTGTGATCTGTTTACCTCCCCAATCAATCACAAATGCAGAAAATACTTTGCCCTTTTCCACCCACTGGGGGACTCACCCTGGGACGCTCTAGTCCATGACTGGCCACCGGGTCTTCTGTATGCCTATCCCCCTTAGCCCCTCATTCCCAAAGCCTTATAGAAAGTGCGTCACCTGAAGACTCATCTCATCCTCATTGCCCCCTTCTGGCCTCATCAGGCGTGGTTTTTCTCTCCTTCGGTCTCACCTAAAATATCCACCTAGGATATTAGATCCAAGTCCGTATCTCATTTCTCATCACTGGGGGCTCCCTCTACCCAACCTCCAGTCTCTTCGACTGACTGCTTGGTAACTCCAGTTCCAATTATTATAAGCCAGCACAATCTGCCTTCTCCTGTAAAGGACATTATCTTAGCTTCTCAAAAGCCGTCTACTAAAAATGTGTACTCCAGCAAATGGAAGAGATTTTCCTTTTGGGCTCAACAATGTAACACAGATCCATTTTTGGCTTCTGTTCCTGACATGTTGTCCAATTTCAGCTTCTGTTCCCGACATCTTGTTGTCCCTCGCCTCTCTTTTTAAGCAAGGGGCTAGTTTCTTGAGAATCAAGCTTCAGATGGCTGCTGTATCCATTTGAACAAAAGCCCCACCTTTTCTTCCAGGCTGTGCAGGGCCTTTCTCAAAAGGATTCTCTTGCTCAGACCCCCTTTCAAAGATTCTTACCCTCTGTGGGTGCAGTCCCTGACACAACCTCCCTTTGAGCCTGCAATTTTAAATTCCTGTCTTGGAAGACGGCCTTTTTGGTGGTTATTACCTCAGCCAAGAGGATTTCTGAATTGCAGGCTCTTTGCATTAAAGCCACCTTCATGATTTTTCACAAGGATAGGGTAGCTCTTAGCACCAATCCTTCCTTCATCCCTAAGGTAGCCTCAGAGGCTAATCTTAATCAGTCAATTCAACTCCCTATCTTTTTCCCCAAGTTTTCAAATAAAGGGGGAATATAAACTGCATTGTCTGGACATACAAAAGCAATTACATTTCTACTTGAAGAGGACAGAGAATTTTCAAAAACTGGACCAGCTTTTCATGGTATTTTCTCATGCTAGAAAGGGTCAGGCCACTTCCAAAGTTTCTATATCTCACTGGATCACTAGTTGTATAGCTCACATTTATGAGAGCAATCAGATAGGGCTTCCCAGGCCATTTAAAGCTCATTCCACTAGGTCGGTGACCACACCTTCTGCTTTCTGGGCAAGAACCTCCTTAGATGACATTTGGGATGCTGCCACTTGGTCTACACCCCATACTTTTGTGACACACTATAAGTTGGACCTGGTGTCTAAAGGTAGAGCTTCCTTTGGTTCTTCTGTGGTCTGGCATGTCCTTCCTTGAGGCCCCCTTAGGGTTGTTGGTAGCTGGAGACTCTGACCCATCCATGATCAATAATGACATGGATAGCATCAGATAAAGAGTTATGTACTTACCATAACTTGGGAATCTGGGCTATCCAATGTCATTATTCATCACGTTCCTGCCCTCCTTCCCCCTCCTTTTGGTGTCCGAGGAGTTATGGAGGAAGGGTTTTGTGGGTACCTTTTCTATTCCATAGGCAGTCTTCGATTTGTGGGTTGTGGGTAGCAGAGGATCTTTGGAAGGGGAGGACCTTGAGCTCAGGAATGGTCTCTCACAGTGCCGGCTCGGATTCAGTGTCAGATCCTACACCCATCCATGGTGAATAATGGCACTGGATAGCCCAGATTCCAAATTATGGTAAGTACATAACTCTTTTTGTTAATCTTGCCAGGTAAGAGAGTTCATTTCAAACACTGATTGAAGAAATGACAATATTTCTGCAAACAAAAAGAAAATACAGATACCTAAATGGCTGAGATGTAGTGGGTCTGGTGGACACATTTATGTCCTGATTCCACATACAAAGAATTATTTTTGCATCACCCTATAATCTTACCATAACACAAAACTGCCATTTACAGTCCAGGAAAAAAGAACAGATGAAATCCAAAATGCATGCACTGTCAGCAATATAACACTCAAATGTCAGGATGCTTCACATTGTATATCAAGATTTTTTTTTTTTACAATTTAAGTGTAATGGGACCACAAACAGACCGAATAATGAATAAATATATAATATTGAGATGGCCGACACAAATGGGGTTCAAATCCCACCATTACCAACCATGTGAGAAGTAATACTAAGAAAATGCACTTAAGTTTATTTCAGTCATTAATTCACAAAATATAACCTGGCCCCAACAGCAGGGGATATGTACTGCTGTTCTGGGTATGGGCTTCCAACATTCACTCCAAGACTAGACTGCAGACAGGCTAGTTATGCAGCCACTTTCACACTGTGCTCTCTGTGAACCATAATCTTCCAGTGCCCCTTTATTCCCAGTGAAGGCTTTCAGAATTTTCTATTTCCTCTTAGTTCTTCTTCTAGCATAGTAATACTGCCACCACACTGAGCTTGCTTGCTCTTATTAATTAAACCAAATATGAAATCATATGTATTAATTTTTTTCACTGGTAGTAGTAGACCTAAGCAGCCTCCATGGATATGAATGTCACACAACTTGCAAACCTACATGCTAAATAATATTCATCCTCTCCTAAAATAATAAGCACAGTAACAGTTTCACCACCAAAAGCAGTTCATAATGTTTAGCAAACAAGGTTTAGATGAGATACGAGCTGCTACCAAAGCCAAATGTCAAAGAGTCAAATCACAGAATCAGCTTTAATATAAAATTAAGTTTAAAAACAAACTGGCAATAATGAAAAGGATAAGGTCTTTCGGTTTCCACCTTTTTCAAATCTTATAGTAAAGCCAGTGTACTTCCTACTTAAGTATCAGTTTTGTCAGTTCAAGGAACATACGGAAGCTGTCATAGGATCATAGGATCATAGGTTAGTACTAAGCTAACTGCCCTTGCGAGCCATTTTAAGCCTAGCCAATTATCCCTTGTGAGACTTGAACCCTGCACCTTCTGTTTGTAAGGCAAACACCTTAACCATTAGGCCACCCTACGGTTACACCCCTTTGTGGTGTTCTTTCATTAAATTAGTCCTCGTCCTTTAAGAATTTGTTTAATGGGCACAATTTCATTTAAACCAGGTTTCTGATTGGACTGTAAGGAAAAAAAGGCAACAAAAATAGGCTGCAATACAGTACAGTAACCCTAACATCCAGATACCAAGCTACCATTTAGTGCAGAAATATCATCCCTGTCATAAGTCAACTACATTAATAACTAGTACTCACAGATGGGTCCAATACAAACAAGACAGCACAGCATCTTACTCCATTTCATAGCATAGCAGTGCACACAGCTATATTCAACTTTTTATTACATTACATCATATAGCTGTTGCTGGCCTGGAGAAAAACAAGTAGATCAGTTTTATTAACTGTCAGGAAAAGTCCTGCAACAATGTGGACTAGCAATAAATATCTAAGTCTGCTTCATTCACTTGACACCAACCTGGTGGTTTAGTGATAAACAAGTCATAAATCTATAGCAAAAAACAATGTTCTGTGCTCAGGCTGAAGTCTCGCCAAACCAAAATATGTCAATAGCAAAAAAGGAAAGATTGGCAAGACAAAGCTGTGAAGTTTTCTTCTTTAATAAAAAACACAAATTCCAGATAGTAAGCGCTTTCGGGTTCTCCAACCCTTCATCAGACAATTGAAACAACATAAGTCTTCATAATTTAAATCATAAAACAGCCAATCAAATTTCAGTACATTACCCGCCTTTTTTGTAAGGCAAGTTTTAAAGGTACCATTTCGTTTAGACCTGGATATCTATGTGATGAAAGTGTTATAATCCATTTAGATTCCAGTGTCTCTGTGAGTAACCTAATGTCCCCCCCTCTGACACCTAGGTTCACATTTACAACAGCTTTAAATAAAAATACATGTGTGGGATTGTCCACCAAATGTCTATAGAGGGCATTATGCTGGTCCTTATTCCTAATGGAAGACAGATGTTGCAATATCCTGACCTTTAGCATGTTATTCGTCATCCCAACATAGAAGGCGGGGCATTGTATGCACTTGGCTAAATATACCACGTTAGGTGTCCTACATGTGGCTCTTGCCTTAAACTGAAAAAAACTGACCATTCATTGGATGTTTAAAAGTGGAAGTCTTGTTTATGCTACTACAAGCCTTACATGTACCGCAGGGTACCGTTCCTACTTTAGTCAATAGGGATCTCTGTCCTAAAATAGGTTTTTCTCCACATAGTAAGTCCTTTAGATTTTTGTTGCGTTTATAACCAAAAGTAGGTACTGGACCTACCAGATTACACAACCTAGCATCACTCCTCAGTATATTCCAATTTTTACAGACTATACTCTGTATATCATTGATGTTACTGCTGTAGGTGAAATATAGCCTGGATTTATCAGATCTCTTAGTTTTCGGATGTACTTCCCCCTCTAATTGACTTTGTCTCATCCATGGTTTATAACTATTTGTTCTCTTTTTTGAACTAGAATCTACTACCTTATTGACCATGTTTTCATTGTAGCCTCTCTGACCAAAACATTTTCTCAACCCCTCTACTTCTTTATCATATTGTTCATCATCCAGGCACAACCTAGATGTTCTACAAACCTGGCTCTGTACAATGTTAGGAAACATAAATCGGGGGTGCATGCTATCATAGGATAATAAGTGGTTTTTCCAGCAATCTTTCCTATGCATACTGGAAGAAAACCCTTCCAAAGTGTGTTTAATCCTTACATCCAAAAAATCAATCTGTTCCCAGGAGTAAGTTAGTGTAAATCTAAAGAAGGAAGTTGTGGAGTGAAGATACTCCAAAAACTTGTGTAACTTATCTACTGTGCCCTGCCAAAAAATAAGTGACCTTATGGGTAATGATGAAAAGCTGCGGAACCAAAAAACTAGCAAGCTGAAACGAGATTTTGATGATTTCTCGTCAGGCAATATTTTTGTCTGGCCGAGGAATAAGGGGGCTTCAACTAACGGCAACGCCAGTGGATCTGGGCATGAGACTAGACATCACTATGGAGGGCGTGTTGGAAGAGAGCGGAATGAATCAACAATGGTAGAAGTTATCCAGCCGTTACCGAAGGAATTGGTAACAACTTCAGCACAACCCTTGCCTGGAGGAGAGGATTTCCAACAAGGGCCATCTACGACAGGATCCACAGGTATGGAAAAGTCAACAGTGACAGCACCAGCCGTAGACTCTTTATCCACGGCGATTTTAATTGGTGACCATACAAGAAGCTTGTCGGGAGAGTTTATTGAGCAGGGGGCACGACCCAAGATGGTGCAAGGTCGACAGCGTTTTTTCGAGAGACTACCTGCTCCGGTGAAAAAACGCGGAGCCTGGAAGAGATCATTGAGCGAGGGGAGAGACCCCAACAAAAGGCGGAGGATGTTGGAATGACTGATCATATCAATACTGGTATGGTTTATAATTTATCCTCTCATATTTTAACTGAAGATGAGTTAACTGTTTTAAATAAAGGTCTGACTTTTGTACCTGGGAGGGCAAGCATCTACAATGATATTGTTTTGGACATTGCGCTCTTTTGCAGGGGGTTGGCGCTTAAATGTTTGTTTAACAACAGTGCCAACAAAGCATTGACTGATACACCCTCTGTTACTATTTTGAAACAACCTAGTACTTATGTACCACCATTCACACCAGCCATGAATTTGTTCATTAATAGTTGTGAACAAGATTTAAAGTGCTATTTTGAGAAAGGGGAATTCAATAAGTTTTTTAACCTAACAAAGAAACAACAGACAGCACTGAGGAATTTGTCTAATAACAATGATATAACTATAAAAGCAGCAGACAAAGGAGGAGCCGTGGTTGTATTAGATACAGAGATGTACAATATTAAGTTGCAAGCGTTATTGGCAGATAACATCACTTACACTCCTATTAATCCGACTGTTATAATTAGAGTGGTAGAAGGTGTTCACAAAGAGTTAAGGCGGTTAAATTTTGAAATGATGATTGATGATGATTTGTTAAATTTTCTGATGATAGCTAAGGCAACGACCCCCATTTTTAAAGCACTACCAAAGATTCACAAATCACTCAGTGACCCACCATTTAGGCCTATAGTATCAGGCTGAGGGTGGGTCACTGAGAACATCTCGATTTGGCTTGAATGTACTTTAAAACCCTTTGTGGAGAGAGTGCACACAATATTAAAGGACTCAAAGGGCTTCTTACAGGTTGTGAGTGACTTCCAACGGAAGCAAATACATAATCACACCATTTTGGTTACTTTAGATGTGCAAAGCCTCTTCACGGTTATCAGCAATAGCTAAGGCATACAAGCAATAGAACATGTTTTGCGAGATATGGGTGAGGAAGATTGTTGGATCAGGTTGATATGCAGACTGTTATCTATAGTATTAGAGAACAATGTCTTTATAGGGGGCCAACAAGCCTATAGGCAGGCACAGGGGGTAGCTATGGGCACCCCCTGTGCCAATACATATGCAAACTTGGTCCTCTTCTTCTGGGAGAAAGAAAACATCTTCAACAATAAGGAGTGGATGCAGCATATAGGAGCATACACACGTTTTGTGGACGACGTTTTTATTTTTTGGCAGGGCACAGTAGATAAGTTACACAAGTTTTTGGAGTATCTTCACTCCACAACTTCCTTCTTTAGATTTACACTAACTTACTCCTGGGAACAGATTGATTTTTTGGATGTAAGGATTAAACACACTTTGGAAGGGTTTTCTTCCAGTATGCATAGGAAAGATTGCTGGAAAAACCACTTATTATCCTATGATAGTATGCACCCCCGATTTATGTTTCCTAACATTGTACAGAGCCAGGTTTGTAGAACATCTAGGTTGTGCCTGGATGATGAACAATATGATAAAAAAGTAGAGGGGTTGAGAAAATGTTTTGGTCAGACAGGCTACAATGAAAACATGGTCAATAAGGTAGTAGATTCTAGTTCAAAAAAGAGAACAAATAGTTATAAACCATGGATGAGACAAAGTCAATTAGAGGGGGAAGTACATCCGAAAACTAAGAGATCTGATAAATCCAGGGTATATTTCACCTACAGCAGTAACATCAATGATATACAGAGTATAGTCTGTAAAAATTGGAATATACTGAGGAGTGATGCTAGGTTGTGTAATCTGGTAGGTCCAGTACCTACTTTTGGTTATAGACGCAACAAAAATCTAAAGGACTTACTATGTGGAGAAAAACCTATTTTAGGACAGAGATCCCTATTGACTAAAGTAGGAACGGTACCCTGCGGTACATGTAAGGCTTGTAGTAGCATAAACAAGACTTCCACTTTTAAACATCCAATGAATGGTCAGTTTTTTCAGTTTAAGGCAAGAGCCACATGTAGGACACCTAACGTGGTATATTTAGCCGAGTGCATACAATGCCCCGCCTTCTATGTTGGGATGACGAATAACATGCTAAAGGTCAGGATATTGCAACATCTGTCTTCCATTAGGAATAAGGACCAGCATAATGCCCTCTATAGACATTTGGTGGACAATCCCACACATGTATTTTTATTTAAAGCTGTTGTAAATGTGAACCTAGGTGTCAGAGGGGGGGACATTAGGTTACTCACAGAGACACTGGAATCTAAATGGATTATAACACTTTCATCACATAGATATCCAGGTCTAAACGAAATGGTACCTTTAAAACCTGCCTTACAAAAAAGGCGGGTAATGTACTGAAATTTGATTGGCTGTTTTATGATTTAAATTATGAAGACTTATGTTGTTTCAATTGTCTGATGAAGGGTTGGAGAACCCGAAAGTGCTTACTATCTGGAATTTGTGTTTTTTATTAAAGAAGAAAACTTCACAGCTTTGTCTTGCCAAACTTCCCCTTTTTTGCTAAGTCATAAATCTATCTGAGATTACAAAAATTACAATAAAAAAGACAGCTCTTGTAATCTTTCATTTTTTATGTTAAATTCACAATAGACAACTGCAAGTCTGGAAACTCAGCACATTCTTCAAAATACATTCCCATTTTTTCAGAAAGATACAAGTCACACATTCCTAACCATGAAAACAAACACTGAGTGCAGATGAACAAGAAAACAAAGAAAGAAAAAATACATCATATTTCTAGCTCAGTTTTTTTTAGGCTTGCATTACCTCATGCCATTATGAAGGCATGGGAAGGGTTATATTTACTCTGAACATCATGTTCCCCTACCATAGATAAGAACTTTGCATGACCTGAAAGCTATGTCTACATCTTCACTAAGGCCAAAATAAAAATACAATCTCAAAGCCAAATTTCCCCCAACTATGGAAAATGACAATATCACTGGTGTTTCATCCACCCTGCAATGAAGCAGTGTTAAGATTATCCTTCAGAAGATACTTATTCAAACAAAATCAAATAAACAGTGGCTGTAACATGGTATATCAAAATGTTGGAGTTGAGCTGCATGTGGGCAAATGAGGTGATATACGTTGAAGTAGATGATGAAAGGCACCAATTTTTTTAGAGTTACACAGCTGTATATTATGTCCCTATTTTTTGTGATAACATTTGCATGTACTCTGAGGTAATATTTTAGGTACATACACTTATTATATAAATCATAAATCTGTATACTTCAAAGCAATGTTATTGAACATTAAATTAATTTTCATATTTCAAGCTAAATAGGTTCATAGGATGATACTAGCCTACTGGCCCGGAGGTCCTTATAAGCCTAGCCAAGAATTTCACCCATGTTCCCTCAAAGTCAGCACCTGCTTCCCCTGTACAGCAGGGAAACAGGTGGAATCCCAAGGGTATATTTTTCTGTTTCCCATCCAGTCATCCTGGTTCCTCAAAGAGGGCTATAGAGGTGCTCTGCTTGACATGGAGAGGGAGTCTATTCCACAGACGGGGGAGTCTTTGGGACACAAACCTTTCCCACCAACAAATTCTATTAATGTCACAGACCAGGTTATGGCCTTGTGTGCTGGCTGCGCGTGTGGAGTTTGTCTTACAGATATGCAGCAACTCCATCAAGGTTGGGTCTGTACCTGCTTTATATGCCAGACACAGGTCACCTCTGAGCAGTCTGTATGAAACTCAGTAGAGGGACAGGGCCTTTAGCCTATTTGTATAGGAGAGGCGTTTGAGACCCTGGATTTTCCTGGTCAGGAACCTCTGCGGTCTCTCCAGCTACTGCGTGTGCTTGGCAAGATACATGCCGAAGAGGGCATTGCACTCGATAATGGGTCTGATAAGGGAGGAGTACAGGGATGTTAGGGCCTCCTTGTTCCTAGATGAAATACCCTTATTTATGAGGTGGGCCATGTAGAAAGCTTTCCATACAACGGAGGCAACATGGTGGTCAAAAGTCAGGTTGCTATCAACCTGGGTGCCCAAGTCCCTCACAACTGACTGTATGGTTAGTACATTGTTATTAATGCAATAATTAGTGGGGGTGACATTTTCCCCAAAGGGGATAATGATGCATTTCTTGGTGTTCAGTTTGAAGCCATGCTTCTAGCACCAGTCATTAGTTTGGGTAAGCCCCTCTTGGAGGATGTTCACATCACTAGGGGAATTTAAGACAGTGCCCAGCTTGCAGTCATTTGCAAACTTGGTCAGCCACAGACCACTGGTTTTGGCTTGCACCTTAGAAAAGTAAATACCAAACAGTAAAGGCCCCAAGACCAATCCTTGGGGTACACAGCACATTACGGGTCTGCTACTAGAGATGGCTTCCTCTACTTTGCCTGAGTGGGTTCTATCAGTGAGCCAGTTAGTTGCCCATCTGGCAACATACGGGTTGATGCCTAGCTGGGAGAGTTTATCTATTATGCCTGAGTGGGAAATAGTGTCAAAGGCTTTGACTAGGTCAAGGTAGGCAATGTGCACTGTCTTCCCATCGTCCATGGCTTTGGTGAAACTGACCAAGTTTAACAGGCATGATCTCCCTTTGACAAAACCAAACTGTGTGGGGTCAAGCATTTAGAGGTTGCCAATGTCCTTGTTTATAAGGTCTATGATAATGAGTTCCATGGCCTTGCAGATCAGGCTAGTTAGGTTGAACGGCCTATAACTGCCTGGGTCAGTGGACGCTCCACCTTTGTGTAAAGGGATGACAGTGGCTGTCCTCCATTCAGCTGGGATGAAGCAGGTGCTCAGACTTTGGTTGAATAGGGTGTCTAATGGAGCTAAGAGCTTATGCCTGAGTTCATGCAGGACAGGGATGTTATCGAGTCCCATGGAGACTGTATTTTTTGCCTTTGAGGGCATTAAGGACCTGCTCCCTGGTTATGAGGGGAAGGGGGCAGGTGCTGGGGATGGTTTACTGATGGGGAGACAGGGGGGGGGGTGAAGTCACATCTATGGCGTTTGTGTATGTGGTGTTACTGACCACCATTTCAGAGCAGATCTGGGTATTGCCTTTGAGATTGCAGACATATGTAAAGAAGGCCTTGTGATTGTCCTTGGTGGATGTGGCCAATTTGGACTCAAAGTTAGCCTTACAGGATTTTACCAGTGACCTTACTTGCTTGTTCAGACAAAGGAGAGATTGCTTCCAACTTGGCAACTGCTCCTTCTTGGCCCCGGACAGCAAGTTTTTCATTCTATTATAGCATTTGTTATTGCTGCTGTCCACCAGATAAGTTTACTCTTCCTTGAGTACTACATCCTTAAATATTACATTGCTCTTAAAAACAATCATATTTCAATATTCACTTCTTGTATTTTTAATGAATGCTGCAGCTATGAAGATGAAACATTTTAGATTCAATTGTGAATGGGATTGTAGAGAAGTGGTACTAAATTAAAGTGAATATAATTGGTTTCAGTGGAGAACTGTAAAAGGCTGAGCGAATCTTTCATTATCAAGCCAAGTTAGGTATGATTTTTTTATACAAGACAGTTTAAGAAAACTACAATAGATCTTGCAGTATATAAAATATGAGTTGGATACAATGTTTGCATCTACTTTCAGTAAAATTACAGTAGAGTTGTTAAAGAGTGAAACAGACTTCTCAGATGTGTGCTCATTTGAACTGCTTTGAAGCTTACTTACTTCTTCTTTAAATGCTACTTCGTGCTAAGAAAATGCATTACACTGCCTGGCTCTGTGGCATAGAGGGATGAATCCCAAACAATGACACAGATGACTCAAAAGCCAGGCAGGGGAGGAAGGGAATGAGCAGCTACTGCTGGCTAATCCACCCTGGGGGCAGGGTGGGAGATGGCTACTAGGTGTCACATCCAGAGATCACGTGACAGCGCTGCACATGCTGCATCTATAGAAGTACACTCACTGGTTGGGGATGTCTGAACACATAAGCATGGTTTCTGCAATTAGCATCATGGACTGAGGTTCATAATAGCCATCACTGGGCTTAGGAACTCTAATGGGGAGGAAGACCTGAAGGCTGGACTGCTCCTTACCATCTGGCTCTCATCACAGAGGTAATGGAAGACTCCCTAGGCAGTAACAAATGGGTCATCAGACTCTTGCCTACTCCAGGAATGCTTGGTCCTCAAACCATATGGAACAAATGAGCTGAATGGGTAAATATAGTGTATCTGTCAGGCTGACCTAGCACAGCTAGACAGTTGGCGTTAAAAGAGAACACACTATGTTACTCCATTCAAAAAAAAAATAATTACATGATGTGGTAACAAGTAAGTTTACATTCAAAATGAAGAAAAACAGGAAATACTACCTGAGACTCTTTTAAGTAATAACAGACAGAGAGACTGCTTACATTTTGCCCTGCTTTGAAAGTGTGCATAATTGGATTGCAGGTTCCTGAACACAGCTTGTGCTACAAGTTCCACTGTCTGTAAAAATATGCATCTGCTGATTGGGCTTACAAGTCAGAAGTATACAGAAACTGCAGATGTGCAAGTAAACTTAAATCACTACTGTAGTAGCCTTAGCTACATGGGTTATATCCTGCTAGCAGTATAACAGCCAGCCTCCCAAAGACTTGAGCTACCTTCGACACATTCCTAGACTGCTGTTGCATGAGATCCCAAGAGAAAGAAAAAAAGAAGTTATGTCTTACCATAACATTCCATCTGTGTTGTTGATCTTTGTTCATTCATTACTGATGGGTTATCGGTTTCGTCCTCGTAACCGAGCCAGCCAATATCAAGCTCGTGTCAGCCAAAAACTTTCGAGCCAAGGTTCAACCCAGAATACTCTGCTCCCTGTTACTTCAGATCGAGTTTGCAAGTTGATAGATAAAAGTAGAGGCTACCTCTGGTCATAACAAACCTACAATAAAGGAGTATATGAGATCAACCAGGAACCTCCAGATAGGGGATGAAGGGTAGGAAGTAATGAATAAACGAAGATCAACAATGCAGATGGAACGTTATGGTAAGACATAACTTCTTTATCTGATGTTGTTAATCTTCATTCATTCCTTACTGATGGGACAGAGTCCCCAGCTACCTGTATCCCTGGGTGGCCCTCATGGAAGGACATTCCTGAGCACCATGGAGCCAAAGGAAGCTCAACTTCTGGAGGCTAAGTCCAATTTGTAATGATTAATAAAGGTATGAGGTTTGGCTCAAGTCGCAGCTGAGCAAATATCATTGAGGGAAGCCTTAGCATGGAAAGCTGCTGAAGTTGCAATAGATCTTGTAGAATGTGCTTTCACTCTGTGACGCAAAGTGATGTTGTTTTTGTTGTAGATAAAGGTAATACAATTTCTTAACCATGAAGCCAATGTAACTTTTGAGACAGGATGACCCTGTCTAGATCCAGAAAAGGCTAGAAACAGTTGGTCTGATTTACGGGTAGGTTTTGTTCTGTCCAGATAAAAACATAATTGTCTATGAACATCCAAGGAGTGCAGGCAATACTCTCCCTTGTTAAGAGTGATTAGGAAAGAACACTGGGAGATCAACAGATTGGTTGATAGATCTCTCTGGCACCACTTTTGGTAAAAAGGAAGAATTATTTCTCAATCATACCCTATCCTTATGTAAGATAAGATAGGGAGCTTTAATGCATAAGGCTTGAAGTTCTGACAGGCGTCTGGCCGATATGATAGCAATCAGAAACAAGGTTTTCCAAGAGAGATATTTCACATTACATGTAGACGCAGGTTCAAAGGGGGCGGCTGTTAGAGCTTGCAGAACCATGCCAAATCCCAAGGTTGTACCGGTCCTCTAAAGGGAGGTTAGGTGGATAACCCCCTTCAAGAAAGTTTTACAGAGTCTATGTGACATAAGTGAAGAATCCTGAAACCCAATGTAGAAATTTGAGATGACAGCTAAATGCACACGAATAGTAGAGGCATACACCCCAGAGTGGAAAAGATGTGGTAAGTAATCCAAAACCACTGAAACTGGGGCTGACAAGGGGTCTAATTGTTTACTCGCTGCCCATAGAGAGAAACTTTTCCATTTATTAAGACAAATTAGTCTGGTGGACGATTCATGAGATTCAATAAGAATATTGCGGGCAGGGGACAAGAGGTTTTCCTGCCTGACAATCATTGGAAGTGGAGAAACCAAGCTGTCAGTTTCAGGGTTGTTAGATTGGGGTGAGTCAGACCCTGCGGATGGGAGATCAAAGTTTGGGATGGACTGAGGATCCACGGCTGATTTAGCAGGTGAGGCAAGAGGAACCAGACATGTCGAGGACAATATGGAGCAATGAGGATCACTTTGCTTTTCAACTGTCGTGCTTTCTTCAGAAATTGGGATGTGAGGGGAAGAGGAGGATAAGAATAAAGCAGACCTGAGGGCCAAGCGTGGACTACAGCATCTCTTGGTGACTGTACCTGAGGGGGGATCAGGGCAAAATAGTTGCTGCACTTATAGCTGGTTGGGGGGGCAAATAGGTTGCAGCAAGGCTGGCCCCAGCGGTTGAAAATTCTTGATGCACTCATAGGATTGAGAGACCACTCGTGAGGTTGCAAAATGCACCTGCTGAATTTGTCTGCTATTACGTTGGAGCTCTCAGGAATGTGCGTTGCAATTAGAAAGTGGTTGGAAGCGATCACCCATTGCCATATTCTCACGGCCTCTCGGCATAATGTTATGATCTGGTGCCCCCTTGTTTGTTGATGTACCAGACCACTGACATGTTGTCTGATTGGATCGCAACAGTCCCTGACGGAAGGATGGAATGAAATGCTTGCAACGCTAGTAGCACCGCCCTCAATTCCAGGACACTGATATCCAAAAGGGCCTCTGTCTCCAACCAGGTGCCTTGGACCAAGTTTCCCTGACATAGCCCCCCCCAACCCCATCACGGAGGCGTCAGTGGTCACCGTGGCTATCAGTTGATGGGGGCTGAAGGGGCGAGTTGTTGGGGATTTCGAGACATCCATCAGAGTAAATCTTGCTTGCATCTCTGAGTTACACTTATCTGAAAAGACAAGGGATGTTGTAGAGGGTACCACTGAGTGAGAAGTAACCATCTGGCTAGAGGAACAATGGTGATCGAGGCTGCAATTGGCCCCAAGAGTTGGAGTATAGATCGAGCGGGAGATTTGTGGTAACACAGCAGTGGTTGAACCTGTTGCCTTATTCTTTGAAGCCTGTGGTCCGGAAGAGATGTTGTACAATTTTTCTGTCCAACAGTACCCCAATGAATTCCAAAGACTAAGCTGGGGTCATGTTGGATTTCTCCCAGTTTATAGTGATTCCCAGGCTTTGCACTGTAAGGAGAGTGTAGTGCAGGGCTTCTTCCAGTAGACGCTTGGTGGGGGCAGTGAGGAGCCAGTCGTTTAGATATGGAAACGCCTGGAATCCTTGAAGTCGCAAGTGAGCGATAACCACTGCCATACATTTGATGAATACTCTGGGGTCTGTAGAGAAACCGAAGGGCAGAGCTCAAAATTGGTAGTGACTGGCTCCTGTGCGGAAGCGGAGGTATCTTCTTGAGCGTTTGGCCATTTTTATGTGGTAATATGCATCTTGAAGATCTACAGAGCACATCCAATCGTCTTCTTCCAGAAGAGGAAGGACAGACTGAACCGTGACCATCCAGAATTTTTCGGTGTTTACAAATTTATTCAGTGTGCTGAGATCCAGAATTGGTCTCCAGTCCCCTGTCTTATTTGGCACTAAAAAGAACCTTCAGTAAAATCCGGGTCCTGTCTGGTCTGAGCGGACCATCTGGATGACTCTTTTTTGTAGCAGCTTTTGGATTTCATGTGCTGCTGCTTTCCTTTGACTGGGTGGAATGTTGGATAATACTCTTGATGAGATTGGACAAAGATGGAAGGGAATGCGATAGCCTCTGGATATTATCCGTTGTACCCAAGAGTTGGTGGTTATATTTTGCCAGGCAGCAGGGTACAAGAAGCAACGACCCCCCCGACCACTTCCAGAGGTGAGCAGTCAGGCAACACTTTAGGAGCGCTGATACGGCTGGCCAGAGAAGGAATTTCTGGAACCTCGGTTTTGCAGACCTCCTCTGCCACGAAAGTGGCATCTTCCATTGGAGTTTCCCCCTCTGCTTCTATGGGAGAGCTCGTCATATGTGCCCCAGAAAGAGCCCTGTGATTTCCTGTGCCGCATCTTCCCGCTCCTCTGATTTCTGGAGTAGAATCATTGAGGAGTGGAGTGTCTGACACCAATGGCAGACAGGGTCTTGCCATCTTGTTCGCACCTCACCAGTGTATCTTTCACTTTAGGGCCAACCAAAGAAGCAGCCTTGATGGAGGCATTCATGAAGGAAGCCTTAAAGGAGTCCGTGAAGTTGCAAAGGCACATCCAGGCATGTCGTCTGGTGACTATACCCACGCCTGCCACTCTAGCCACTCATTTCATTGCATGAGAAATAAGACGCATGGAAGAGTTGGAAATGGACTCTAGGGTGGCTATCTGAGAAGCCACATTGTCATTGACCTCATCAGAAACAGCTCCTGCCAAGGTTTCAGAGAACTGGTTGTTAAGATCCCTCTGAAGCCTAGTAAAGTGTGCCAAATAGTTCAAAGACCTTACGGCGAAGGTCAATGAAGCAAGCACATACTTCCCTAGTCTGTCTATCACCCGGAACTCCTTGTTGTGCAGATGGACAGTTTGGCTCTCTTCTGCGAAATCCTTCTTAGTTGCAGCTGCCACTACCATAGCGTCTACTGGAAGACCTCGTGATCAATGTGGGTGTTCAGCTGGGGGCAATAATATTTTATCTGGTCTCCTTGGTATCACTTCCAGGGTGTCAGGAGCCTTCCATGCGCACTGGACGATGAGCTGGATAAGCTCATCGGCCGGCGGGGTGACCCAGGAGGTTGGGAGTCGGGCACAAAAAGCCTGCAAGAATACAGATTCCTCAGAGGAAGAATTAGAGGGCTTCCAGTCACCCCTCTAAGAATCTCAAGGATGTCATCAAAGGACACCTCATCAGAGGGTGACCCTGGGGATCCTTCCCCATCACCAAAATACGTATCTTCAGTCAACGACTCCTCAGTGGAATCCATGTGCTTCCTCTTGCACGACACTTTGTGGGGTACTTAGTGGGAGGTTCTGGTGCAGACTGCAAAGAGGGGGTCTCCTCAGTAGGAGAAACCTGAGGTCCTTGTGCCCAGTGTCCGGTGGTTGTGGCTCGTGACAGTTGCTGCACAGAGGCAGGAGAGGACTCTGACACATGGGGTTTGCCAGTGGAGGCAAGCACCCTCTCCATGGCCTGGAAGGGTGGCCTGCCCATGGAGGGATGGGAGCTCGGAACCAAGCATGGCAACCTTGGAACTGGGGTCATACCCCACCCCGACATGTCGACCCCCAGACCAGGAGTCTCAAGAGGACCGTGAACCATGAGAGAGAGGGAAGATTCCTGGAGGGTGCCATAGAAAAAATTGTCATGGAACCAGGAATGCCCTCCCCCATGGCACAGCCACTGGCTTGAGAAGAGCCCGATGCCCAGTGCACTGAGGGCCACAAGGACAACTCCGGTTCCAAAGTGAGATCCACTATTGGAGTCGGAGGAAGGGAAGTTGCTGTCAGACTAATAGGCTTCGAAACTTGGGCAGAAGTCGAAGGAGGAGTGTATGTTGGAGTTTGAGGAGATATACATTCACCTGAAGGAGGGAACGTGGACTTCGACGGGTGAGAGAGACCTCTGGCCACAAGTAACTGGTGAACAAGCTGCAACACATCTTGCTCAGAGAGGCTCCTGGATGACCTCATAGAGAGAGCTAATGGCGATTGTGGCCTTTCTAGAAATGGACTATACTGATTACCAGCGAATGGATCCAAGGAAGGAAAATACTTGGTCCTTACTAATTCATGAGGTGCACAGCCCAGAACCAAGGACATGTGCACTGAAGAAAATGGTGTGGAAGTAGTCTGCGCCAACGACGTCAGCATCATAGAAGTTGAAGGTGTCTGCACCATAAAGGCAAAAGTCTGCCCCAATGGGTATGGTGCCGTCGAGAAAGTGTCTGTACCGGTAATAAGGACGGTGCAGAGAAGGACTGCACTGAAGAACTTATCAGCGCCATAAAAGTCTGCACCATGGAGGACAGGAATGTCATACTTGGAGCCGAAGGGGATTGTACCAATGGTGATGAAGGGGACTGTACCTGTATGGATGGCGCTGGTAAGGACTGCGACAGAACTGTCGGAGCTGTAGTTGTCTGCACTGGGAACTCTAGTGCCGGTGTCGATAAGGAAGACATGGCTGGAGCCAGAATCATTTGGGGCGGTGCCGAGCCTGGAGCTGACATGGCAGCACCGAAGTAGTAATCAATTTCACCTTCTTATGAGTCGACTCCCTATGATCTCCAGAGGGAGAAGAAGGGAGTGACCTCAATTATGAAGATAAAGAATGCCTCTTACGAGGTTTAACAGGAGGGGGTGAGCCCTCTGACCCAGAAATAGCCTCAGAGAAAGGCGATTCAAGAAGACCTTTCAATACTAATTTATTCTTCCTCTCGTTAAGAGTCCTGGTCGAAACTTTTCTACAAATCCCACATGGGGATCCACAGTAAGGTGGAAGACACTGAGACAGCAGACACATAAGTTATGGCCATCGGAAAGTGGTAACTTACGGCCGCAATCCTTACACTGCTTAAAACCAACGCTACTTTTCTTATCTGACATTATAATGTGGAGAAGAAGAACAATACCAAAAAGAAGAGGAAAGGCTACCCAAAACGGTAAGAAGAGAAAGGGAAGGATTACCAACGATGGTAATGAAGAATTACCTCAGAGGTAAGAAAAGGGTAATAAAGGAAAAAAGACTAAAAGGAGAGAGTCTAAAGTATATGATAGGGTAGGAAAATATTAGTAGAAACTATTTGAAAAACTTTAAAGTAAGAACAATGTATAAACCTTTCAAAAAATTAGACACTTAGCTGAGAGAATGGCTTGACACGGCTGTACAGCAACATGGCAAATGAGATCTGAGGTAACAGGGAGCAGAGCATTCTAGGTAGGACCTTAGCTTGAGAGTTTTTGGCTGACGCGAGCTTGATATTGGCCGGCTCGGTTCTGAGGACGGAACTGATAACCCATCAGTAAGGAATGAATGAAGATTAACACCATCAGATCCAGCAGTTTGGGTACCAAAATCTTCAGGACTTTGTTGCTAAATAAAAAAGGGAGGCTACACCCCTGGTAAAAAGGCAATGTTCTGTATAAACAAAAAAGTCCTCACCCTGACAATACAACATAGAATACCAGACTTAAAAGGGTCATGGTTCTTATGTTGGCACTATCAAAAAATATCTTCCATTTAGTAATATATGATTTCCAAGAAGCAGATTTCTTTGTCTTCATTAATACCTAATGCACGTCCTCAGAAAATAGGTACCTAAAAGGTATTAAAACTGTATAATGTGGGCAGTTAGTTGAAGTTGTTACAGGTTAGGGTGTATCAAACAACCTTTTCTTGTTGTGAGTAGATAGTCTGTAAGAAAGCTTGTAGTAATTCCCCTTGGCCATTTCCAAAAAAGGAAGAACCACACTGATCTCTGGAGAATAATTCTGAATCTTCAGAATGACCCTGTATATCAGTGGAAAGGGTGAAAACGTATACACAAACATTTCTGTGCAAGGAAAAGAAAATGCATCCGTTTTCCGTGTTTTCTTTCATGGAGTCCTGTTGCAGAATTTTGCCAGTTGATTGTTGGGAATAGAGGCAAGTAGATCTATTTGAAGTGTTCCTCACAGCTGTAACAATTCATGGAAAACCTCCTAATTCAGTTTCCATTCAAGAGGGTCTATCCTGGTGTAGCTCGGCTTATCTGCCACAAACATTTGCTCTGAAAGGATGCAAGATGCCCGTAGAATGAGATTGTGCTGAAAAGCTAGATCCCAGGTTAACATGGCTGGTCTGCACAGAGGGCAAGATCTCTATCCCGCCTGCTTATGTAACATATCACTGTAATGTAGTCTGTAATCACTTGTAATGATGCTGGGGACCAGAGATGGGGAGATGAGGGAGATGACAGCATTTATTACTGCCACTATCTCTTTCATATTTATGCATTTCGGTCTCTCTTTTGTTCCAAAGACCCTAGCGACACAAGCAAAGTCAGAGGGGTCTGTAGTTACTGAGTGTGTTGGAGCTGAAAAGGAGAATGGGAGAGGAGACCTAGATTCATATCAGATTATTTTCTCCACCAAAGGAGCTCCTCTTTACAAATTCTAGAAAAGGAATCTGGAAAGTTAGCGGATGCTGATTTAGGACTATACTGATTTGAGAAACTACTGTATTTTTTTATGTGGAATCTGGTTACAGGTATCATCCGAATGATGGATGTCATGAATCCTAGAATACTAATAAATTTCCTTGCTGAAGCCTTGGTTTGAGAGAAAAAATTCAGGAACAGATTCAGATAAATATCCATTTTTTTCCAGTGAAAAAAAACCTCTTTGAACTGAAGGATCTGAGAAACAGCACAAGAAACCAGTCCTGTAAGAAGGGTTCAAGCAAGACTTTTAGATGTTTATTTATTTATTTATTTTACATTTGTTGACCAGGCTAGTCTAACTGGATATATGTCCATTTTCAGTAGAGGCCCAGGGAGATAAGCTCCAAGGGAACAAAATGCAATCACTTATACAAAAAAATTAATGTGTAAAATGAACATTGCAGGTACAGAACAGAGAATAATCACAGGGGTCATTTGTTCACAGCACAGTGCTAAATATACAGATACAATTAGTACAATACAAATTTAGTTGCAACACAACATGTAAAAAGATAGCAGCTGAGTTATACAATATATTAGTAAACAAGTTGTCATAAAGAAAAAGAAGGAGCTGAAATATACAGTATATGAGTAAAAGTAGTCTCCTTAATAAATTCTGAGGATGTGAGTAAAAATATCTTCAGGGACTAGGTCAGTTGTTTCTAAGCAAAGGAACAAGACTACTGAGAAGAGGAGGATAGGTAGATCCAAGTAAGAGCACTAGTAGATCAGTCCAGTTAATTCAGGGGCACAACCAGTGTGTTTTGAGGAAAAGTTTCAGTTTGTTTTTAAAGAGCGATAGAGGAAGAGAGGAAAGTTTGCTAGGAAGAAGGTTCCAAGATTTTACAACAGTATTAGAGAAAAGAGAGTCCCCAGCCCTGTTGTTTGATTTACAAATATTTACAAGAAGTCTATGTGATGAACGTAAGGTCTTTAGATTGTTGTAGGGGATAATGAGGGTAGATAGTATAGGGATATTGGTAGGATGGTAAAGGGTTTTGTGGGCAATGGTAAGTTGGTGGAATTTAAGCTGATTTTGTAATTCAAGCCATCCTAGTTGCTTTAGGTTAATGCAGTGGTGGGTTCTGAAAGGGTTACCTGTAGCAAATCTGGCTATGTTATTGTAGGAGTTTTCCAATTTATTAAGGTTGTTTTTAGACAGATTAGAATATATTGGTGAGGCATAGAGGAGAGTAGACATTAGATGAGTGTGAGCAATAGTTATTCTTGCTGCAGGAGAGAGGAAGGGTTTGATCCTGTAGAGAGAGCCTAGTTTTCTATTAACAGATTTTAGGGTATTGTTAATATGGGTGTCAAAGTTAAGGTTGTTATCTATGGTGATACCTAGTAGTTTGGTAGTTGGGTCTGGGGATATGGGAGAACTGTTATTGGATGTCACTGTGAAGTCTATGGGGGGGACTTACAAGTAGGAGTGAAAAGGAGGAGTTTAGTTTTTTTGGGGGTCAGAAGGAGACAGTGTAGAGTAAACCATTGTTCAGCTGTGATAAAGACCTTTTGGGTAAGGCAGTGAAGTTCAGATATGGATGTGGCTGAGCATATAAGTGTGGAATCATCTACGTATTGTATGCATATAGCTTGGGGAATTGCTAGCTGAAGGTCGTTGATAAATAGAGAAAATAGGAGAGGTCCTAATAGGGACCCTTGAGGGACACCTATGTTAACAGGCAGATGGGTAGATAGAGTGTTATGCCAAAGAACGGCCTGTTATCTGTTGTCCAAATTGGACTGGAACCAGTTTATAGATAATGCATCTAGTGACAGAGATGTAAGGATATGTATAAGTATCTGGTGATTTACCATATCGAACGCCTTAGACAGATCTATAAACAGTGCAGAGGAAAGCATACTGAGGTTACGATTTTTGTTGATACAGTCCGTGAAGGAAAACAGGGCAGTAGTAGTGCTGAGGGAAGGTCTAAAACCATGTTGAGAGTTGGAAAGTAAGTTATTTTGGATAAGGTAGTCTAGCAATTGTCTATGGATGCATTTTTCCATGATCTTTGCTAGGGGAGACAGCAGGGTAATGGGACGGTAATTGGAGAGATCAGTAGAGTTACCTCCCTTATGAAGGGGGAGAATATGGGAGACCTTCCATATTCTAGGGATGTGTCCTTCACTGATGGTTCTGTTGAAAGAATGGAAATGGGGTAGGTGATAGATTTGGCTGCCTTTTGTAGATATTCAGCAAGTAGATGGTCTGCTGAAGGAGTGCATGGTTTCAGTTTTTGGATAAGGGGAAGAATATATGTAGTTGGGACTGGATGGAGGAGAAATGGAGGGGGTGGGTTAGTGGTAGAGTTGGATATAGATAAGTCCTGAGTGGATAACTGACTGGCAAGGGTTTGAATGGCCTCAGTGAAAAAAGGTATTAAAGGCATTAGCAGTCTGCTTGGGATTCTCTTGGTCTGTGCCTTGTGGGTTTGGTGTGATGGATTGGCCTGGGTGTAATAATTGATTAATACTTGCCCAGAACTTTTGTGGTTTATTATGGTGAGTCTGCTGGAACTGTAGGTAGTAGTTTCTTTTGTCAGACAATATAGCTTTTTTGGTTTCATTTCTTAGTTGCCTGAAGTTTTGTTGATCTACTGGGTTTTTAGTTAAGCGAGATTTATTCCAGTATTTATTTCTGAGTTGGATTTTTTTGCCTTGTTTCTTTTGAAAGCCATGGGGCAGACTTAGTTTTCATTCTAATAGAGCGGGTTGGGGCATGGTGGTCTAGTATGGCTAGGAAGTTAGAATTAAAGTAATTAGCAGCTTACTCTAGTGTGAGGTATTTTAAGGGAGACCAGTTACATGCTCTTAGTTCCCTTTGGAAGAGATTGGGGTTGAAGTTTTTCTTGGTTCTAAATGTTCTAGATACGGTTGGTTTAGGTAGACTAGTTTTAAGCCTGATGATGTAGGTTAGTGAGTGGTCACTTACATCATCAGGGAGGTTCCAGATTCATATGTCTGGGGATGATTCTTTATGAGAATCCAATCTAAGGTACTTTCTTTCTTATTAGTCTTGTTTATCCTGGTAGGGGAGGTAATGGTTTGTGGGTTAATATGGCTTGTAGGGTGGGTACTGCTACAACACTTCCAATCCATGTTAAAATCATCTAGGATTATGGTTTCTTGGGGTAAATTTTGGGATAGCCAACAAAGGATATTCTCTATTGCAGCAATGTTATTACCAGGCGGATGATAGGTACAGATAATATAAATGGATTTGAATTTGTTAAGTTGAAGCTTGGTAATAAGAATTTCAGTGTTGGAGTCTTGAGGTGGTTTATAGTCGTAGGTAGTAATCTGTAGCCAGATTTAAAAAGGATAGCTACAACACCACCTTTTTGGTTGTACGGTCAAGTCGCAAGATATTATAACTGTGTGGGATGACTTCATTGTCTTTAGTTACAGGTTTTAACCAAGTTTCTGTTAAACAAAGAGTGTCAAAGGAGTAGACATCTGTAATGCTACGTATGTTGAGGTGAGCTAATAAGAGTGAGTTAGGTGGTTTGGTAAGGGACTGGATAGTATGGGGATTGGGGTTATGGAGTTGAGTGGTACTAGCCATTACTGGGCCTGGGTTTGGGTGAATGCCTCCATCTTTTAAAGAGAGGAGTAGTGTATGAAAGCTAGGATTTGGGAATTTACTATACAGTGTTAAAGATTTTCTGGGATTGGGAGAGTCATATCTAATGTGGGTTATCCTACAGTATTTTGCTAGAAGATAGCTGGGTGTATATGTTATGTTAACATGGTTAATGAGAATAGGTCGACAAGAAGAGGGAGACAGTGTATTGGGGTGGAGAAAGTGTGGATATATTGGGTGTTCATAGGAGGTTAGCAGGTAAGCTAAAGTTAGAGATGGTAGAAGTGTAAGCATGAATAACCTTTGTAAGAGGGCTGGGGAGGGTAGCTTATACATCTGGAAGAGTATGTTGCTAGGTTCTAGCTATAGGCTTAGAAGTATGCTAAGTGTGGAAGGAAATAGGTGGAGGGTGTGGTTAGGGAAAATTGGGACAGGTAAGTGAAACGAGGGAATTGGAGTTAATTAACAATGGTGAAGGGTTTGAGATTAGTGGAAGAGGAAAGGGGGTGTGGTTAGATGGTATAAAAGTAGGATCCCTGGGGGTGGGTGGGAAATGGGGGTAGGGGAGCGGAGTGAGCCCATAGGGCGAACGGAGTGGGGCAAGAGCAAAAGAGGTGAGTGCAGCTGAGAAAGTATCAGCCACTGCTGTTCAAACAACAGGCAAGAAAGTACTCAGTGTAAGTTACAAACCTACGTTGGTCTGGGCTTTGGGATGATGGGAGTTTGTACTTAAACAGGTTTAAGGATAGAGGGTAGGAGTAGTTATCTAATCAACCTGTATTTAGTATGGGAATAAAAACAAAAACCAAAATTAAAATCCTAAGGATAATAAAAGTTGTCCAGCTATATAGAGTTATAGTGGTAGATAGTGACACTTTGTGGTTGAAGGAGATATCAACCTGTGGGATTTGCAAGAGCAGATTCTATAATACTAAATGAGGTTAAGGCAGGACTGGAGGGGGGAAAAGTGGCCAAGGGTCTGCGATAGGCTGCTTAACATGCATACTCGGGAAGGCAGGCTAGTAAATATAGGTGGTACAAAATATTATTCATTTGTTCAGGTAATTAACCTTAAGCTACATGCATTGGAAAGGTTCTGAATTTGGGATTCCTCTTCGCGATAACTTTCTGTGAAGCCAGGCTAGCAAATAAAATTCATAGAAGTCTCCTGGGGTATGCAGGAGGGAAAACCCCGTTTAGTTGGATGATGGGGGGGAGCACCCAAGGACGGTTAACTGTAAGAGAGAGAGACACAAGTGTTAGATAATCTAGTAGATGCAGGGAAGGGGTAGAGAATTAAGGCAGAAATATTGCTTTCTACAGGGGAGTAAAGTGTTAGTAAGGTTGTACAGGAGGTAGAGAGAGTCTAGGGATAGATGTAGATAAATGGTATGAGAACAGGGAGAGTAGCTATTGATTAGTAAAAAGTAGAGAGCAAGTCATTTAAGTATCGAATCCAATGCAAATAAGCAGTGCAAACATTTATACCAATAGAACAATCACTGTGTAGCCTAATACTAGCACAACTTGTTCAATAAAACACAAGGTTACATTAATCATAGGTTTTGCACAGAAAAGCAGAGATATTAATCAAAGCTCATTCAGTTGGTGATGTTTCATATGACATACAATATCAACAAAGACAGTTTCATCTACAGTGCAATGTGCTTGTAAGCACTACAAAAAAAATAGCAGCCTACCAGCAAAAAAAGGCAGTAAGGTTATAGTAGGCGCATTTTGTCTTAATGTGTGGGATTATTAACCTTTCACATGCATAGACTCATCAGAAACACTTTATGTTCAAGCAGGCAGCTAGTAAAAGTGTGTCGCATTAATAAAATGCTTTAACAGGTACCGGGATTAAAAACAGAG